>NW_027411977.1:133717774-133772280 GCF_047663935.1 Musca autumnalis | reverse complement strand
TACAACATTGGATAAATAATATGTTTTTGGTCCATTTCACCCGCTAAATATTTCACGATCATCACCAATCAAAATAGGGATCTATTCTGGTCTGAACCTGACCTCCATACAAATTTTCGTGACGATCGGTCCATATTTGCGGCCTGTAGTTTGATTACAATTTATAATGGACAGACGGACAGACGGACGGACACACATCTCGTCGAGATATGAAGATTGCTATACCACATTGGGGGCCTCCGACGAATATTTCACGGTGTTACATGAATTTTTTCCAAAACAAACTTATAATACCCTTTCCACATAGTGGTGTAGGGTATAAAAATTGTGGAAGCAGGTCCATGTTTATGAATTAACTGTAGAACTTTATTTGATGTATTTTGGAGTTTTTAGCTACATTTTTGTACCAAATTAGCTGTAATTTTGCATATGGAGTTCTTGGTCTATGTTTTGGTATAGCCCGCTAATTATTTCAATTATTTTGAAGATTTAATCGTATAGATTAAATAACATCTCCAACAAAAATTGTGGACATATTTCACACAAATCCGATGCCTTTTACTTGTTCCTTCAAGGTATTTCTTCAAGAAGTTTTTCATAAATGGCTTGATCAGACACATACGGAAAATTCATTGTTTTTATACCCTACACCACCGACGTAGCCAGGGGGGGCCCGGGGGGCCCGGGGGACCCGGGCCCCCCCCCGAAATGATTTTAGTTCCCATAGGATATTAGCTTATGTTACACATTTTTTTAATTTTTTGAGTAACATTTTAAACTGTTTTAAATTGTTCAAGAACATCTAAAGTAGTTGGAAGCATTACAGAGAAATATTTAACTACTTTGGTGTACTTATTGTCCAACATATTTGAAAATATAAAAATAATGAAGGTGTTGTTTAAACGTTTAATCGGAATTTTAGGCTGACTATAAGTGAAGTCTCCCTTGTCCCGTACGGGATGTGGAACAATGTTTTTTTTTTTGTAAGTGTTACTGAGTTCTGAACAATACATTTATTTGTATTTATTGAGCATTTGTAACATATTACGCCCAATACTTTGGCTTATAAACAGCATCCAGAAAAAAACATTTTTTATAATTAGATTTTTTTTATAATTAGAGGGTGCAACTAGATAATAATCGAAACTAGTACATAGAATTGTAGAACTCGCGATTCCACGTCGTTCGATGTATATCTCATGAGTGTGCTCCGTACAGCTTCCTAGTAATAGGAGTTCAAAGGCGAAAATTTGGTGCGTAAATTTTCTGAAAAAAAATATTTTTTGGCTTTAAAATTTACAACTGTCATACAGGTACCCCTGAACCCCGCGTGATTTTAGTTTTTTTACGTGCCGGATCTAATATACCCTTCCGCGTTCGAATCCATCCACTAAAACGCTGGATATAGATACCTTGAAAGTAGGAAACTCTGCAAAAATATATTTTGACAATTCCGCGAAATGAACCGCGATTTTCCTTGATTTTTTTTTACATAAATGTAATCCTTTATACGCTATTATTATATTTGCCAAAAAGGTGTGTCACAAATTACAAAGAGTAATATCCCTATTTATCCCAAAATAGAATGTGGTGGCACATCCGCAGTTCTTGACGAATCTGTCTAAAATGATTTATATTGACGTATTTTTAATAGGCGGCCATTGAAATCAGATGCACCTTATAATCATTGAAGGTTGAAGGTTTTTTTGAATAGTAAGATGCAACTGTTGGCACACTTTGGACGCTGAATAAAACATGGGAAAATCCATGCATATTGATAGACATGGACTCCCTGCATCCGAAAAGGGATTCGCGAATTACACGCTTTTTAATTTTTGTGTTTTTTCTTTGGTTGTAATTTCGTTATTACGCTCTACTACTTATTTCCATTGCTTATCGCAAAAAGCAAATTTACTTTCACGATGACAAATTATTTTCCTTGTAATAGTTTTAGCAAAATACTTCAGGTTTTGTATGGAAAATTAGCGAAATATGTAGTAGAATAACTCCCAAAAATATTTCTCCAATTTTTCGCATTAAACCAAAATATATATTTTTGAAATAAATTTCAACAATAAGTTTTCGTCTTTTGGTGTTGCTGTAATATGCATGCAATGAACCCAATCTTTATAATTTTGGCCTCACATTTGTCTATGCGTTGTCTAGATTCTGTACGTATTTTTAATTTATTTTTTAGAGATTTTTATGGACTCTGAATTAGAATAAATAAAATTTACCCCAAGATTTCTTCATTAGTTTTTTCCGCGAAAATAAAAATAAATGTTGCAAATATTTTAGCATCTACGGATAGATATCAAATTCTGTTAACGATTTATGTATACATTTGTTTATTACAACCCAAAGGGAATTTTTAAATATTTTTTCTTTATAAGAAAACAAAACCCCCTATAACTTTTGGGTGCAGCATCCAATTTTGTGAACGCGAACATATTTGAAACCACAATTTTTCTTAACGTAAGTGCCAAAAAATCGCGGATGTGCTCGCAAAAAAAATTTAATTTTTTTTCAATGGTATTGAAAAGGAAATTTGAAATTTACCATATACATATATTGATTTATTACATATTATTTCCAATATTTCAAAATTACAATGAATTTCATCTTCATGGATTTTTCTGTCGATTACTCTTTGAATAAAACCAGAAGAAAACGTCATAGAAACTCACAGCAATTGTATTTTGGGAGGTACTTTCAATGGATGCACATTTCTAGAAATGTTAATTTTTCCTCCTTCGGTAAAGGACCTTGTGACGACAAACGAAATCTAAAAACTGATCGGAAACAGGTTCTTCTTCGTCAAAATCTTAACAAGTACCACTCGACTTTGCAGATGGGAATATACCCTGAGCCTGTGTTAATTGCAACTTTCATCTATAGACTGATCGAATAGCGGCTACACAGCCAAAATCCTTAAACCCAAAAACTATGCATTAGGAGATTTTCAGAAATTTGTAGTCATTTTCGGACGTATGAACTTGCAAACAAAATATGGATTTGAATCATTGTTGCGGAGGAGGTATGGAGGTATGGAGAAATGGACCGGACCAACATAGTTCATTTTGGGAATAGATCTTATTTTGGGAGTCATTCCTTTTAAAAGATATTGCGCCCACCAGTCATTTCAGTTCGTCACAGTATAATTTTCACCTTTTGACTCTTATGCCAGAAAAAGTTGACCGGAAAGCTCCACCTTCGAATTTTGTATATATAAGGGTCGCTGAAATATTGCGATAAACAACGTTTGGACCAACGCAGTATCCAGTTCGAAAGTTGTCGTGCGCACTAGCCGCTACACATAATTGCCTTAGGTGTTCTTTACAGATTTCGGGCCATTTTCTCTGGAAGTAAAGACTTGCCTCTGAAAAACTTGTACGGTACGGTATGGGCCCCGATTATTTCATATTTTTACTTATTACTAAATTATTAGCATAAAGGAAGTGAAGCCATGACCATTGAAGTCTTAAGCTTACACAGCTTATCCAGTAAGGTCTTAAACTGCACTTCGCTGAAAATTTTTGAAATACTCTGCGAAAGTTTGTCAAAAGAGTAGATCGATATGGCCCATCTTCGAAGTTGATAAAAATATCACGAAGGCCAAATTTTGGACCGAATTGGTTGATCTGTTTGAGAATTATCGAGCTCTCCAGGCGGCTACCCAGACGAACGGACATAGCTAAGTCGACTCCAAGTTTTCTGGCCCTTAAGCCATTATTTCGATGAGGCACATTTTGGCTAAAGGCTAAGAGTATAAAAAATGTAGAGTGGGAAAAAATGTGTTTATGGATTTTTGCTAAAAGAATGTATACATGTATAGAACTTGCATTAGGCGACATAATTTATTTTAAAAGAAGTTAAGACTGGATTCCAGAGTTTCCCTTGTTCCTGATCAATTTATGAGAAGATCCAGAATTTCTATATGTGAAGTCCGACGATTGGACGCCAAAATTAGACTATTGACAGATACACGATATGGCGACAGAATTTGTCATTTCCATAACCGCGATTAGGTGCTAGAATTTCTTGATGGATAGACTAACTATTGCTCAGCATTACTCGTAGTTCTCGGCATTCAGAAATTCTTTGTGATAAGTAGACATCGGATTTTTGCATATTTTTGAAAATTATAATGTTAAGAAATTTGAAAATTAAATGTCATGATATTTCTAAGGTTTTCCGTTGTATTCTTTCTTTTGGTCTTATCGAAGTGATATCACTGAATTTAATAACTTCACTGTTGTTGTGAATTATTTGACAGATGATACGCCCAAAAATATATGGGATTATTAATATATTTATTGTTTTGACCATATATTAACTGTGACATATTGTCAAAAAAGTTCTAAAAACAAGATAAAATTGGCCAAGAGGTCTTATTAAAAATAGCATTTGAATTAAAAAATAGTAATGAAAATTATTTCTTCAGTAGAATAAGTCTAAAATAAGGTTTACATCTTTGCTAAATAAGATATTTTCGCTAACATGAACTTTAAAAATTTTGGTCAGGTGGGCCCCCCCCCCCCCGAAATGAAATCCTGGCTACGTCCCTGCCCTACACCACTATGTGGAAAGGGTATTATAACTTTGTTTTGGTAAAAATTCATGTAACACCGCGAAATATTCATCGGAGACCCCCAATGTGGTACACCAATCTTCATATCTCGGCGAGATAAAGCGATTTTGAGATGTGTGTCCGTCCGTCTGTCCGTGTATCCGTCTGTCAATTATAAATTGTAATCAAACTCCAGGCCGCAATTATGGACCGATCGTCTCGAAATTTGGTATGGAGGTCGGTTTCACATCAGAATAGATCGCTATTTTAATTTGTGATGATCGTGAAATATTTAGAGGGTGAAATGGACCAAAAACATAATTTTTATCCGATTTTGTAGATGCTCTGTAGGTCGCAATAATATGCAGATCACCTCGAAATTTTAAATAAGGTAAGAGTATATGACAAAGAAGAAGCTTGCATTTTGAGATGGCGATCAGATAATATATAGAGGGTTAAATGTACCAAAACTTTTGTCTTCATTCCTGGAACAGACATTCCGGGCAAGTAAGCTATACTTGGAAGAGGAACGGTTGGCCTTTCTACTGATGTCAATTGTGTTGGTGTACATGATAAGATAACAGAGTTACAGCCTAATATACCCAGCTATTTGTTTGTAGTGTAATCATAAACACTCTAGAGGTCGTAATTATAGCTCAATAATCACGAAATTTTGCACGAGGTAAGAGTTTAGATAGAGGAAGATGCTTACAATTTTGGATGTTGATCTGATATTATTTAGCAGGTGAAATAGACCATTACTTTTGTATGAAAAATACAAAAAATATTTTTGGTCAATATTTTGTTCCCTGGAAGACATTTACTAGCAAAGTAGACTACATATGAAAGTAGAACTACTGATCTTCCCCCTGATGAAAATTGCAATAAAGTGTCTGCTAGATAACGGGCCTACAGCTTCATATATAATGGGTTTTGTGTAGAGAACCACATTTTCCCATTCCCAGTTGTTGCATTATTGCAAATTACATGGTGTCCTAACGTTTTAATTGTCCAATTGGATTTTTATAAATACATTGCATTGCATTGCTTTGCCGCCTTTTTTCAAAATGATTCCCCAGCCAGGCAAAATCAAATTTTCAACGCTTGCCAAATATCCTGAGTATTTCAGTCATGTAAAACTACTCTGTAAGTGGTGTCTTAGAACACGCCGTTCGGACTAGGAGATAAGCTGTGGGTCCCATACCATTGAGCGTAGTCCCTTTTGGGATGTTTGTGAAGCAATTATTATGTTATTATTTAAGCTTTATTGTGATACGGTACTAGAATCTACAAATTTACTTCTTACAATAAGTTTATTTGTTCCATAAAGAAATTTTGATATGTGGAAAGCTAATTCCCAGGGGTAAAGGTGTAGGGTATTACATGGTCGGCCCCGTCCGACTATAGCCTTGGCTTACTTGTTCTTCATGGGCTTAATGCTTTAAGTAGGGCTCAAATAATGACCGCTCATAAATATGGTTTCTGTAAAAAATCATATCTAAAAGGTAGCTAACGGAAAACACAAATCAATAAGATGTATTTTCCTTTTCCTACATATGTAAATAGAATGTAAACTTTAGTAGCTACCATAAAAGAATCCGAATCCAGCATAAATTTAGGAGACTTTGTTAGTTTCCTACCACTATCATAGAAAAGGCATATCCTTTTTTCTCTATAATTTTATTTAATTATAAGTATCATGAAAGTGTCGCCAATTTTATTTGCAAAGAGATGTTTTCTATTCAAGATGAGGTACCTTCACTTATTTGTAAATACTCGTAAAACCGAAAGATGTTCATCGATTTCTATGATCAATGTCTCATTTTGTTCATAGGTTATGTGGCTTTTTGTGGAAGCTATGAGATTTGATATGTTTCTGGTTTGTTATTTTTGTTCACAAAAGAAAAAATAATTTCAAAGTGTATTGTGCGTGACCTATTTATACCCTCCACCATACTATGGAGGTATATTATATTTGTCATTCCGTTTGTAACTACTCGAAATAATAATTGTAGACCTCACAAACTATATATATTCTTGATCAGCGTGCAATTCTACATCGACATAGCCATGTCCGTCCGTCTGTCCTTCTGTGGAAATCACCCTAGCGTCCGAACGGATTGAAGTAGGTGGATGAAATTTTGGTTAAATCTATTACATGTACGTAGGACTCTTGGTATTGAAAGCGGGCTATGTAGGTCCACGTTTTCATATAGCCCCCCATACAAAGTGAATTGTGACGCGTCGTCGTTTTAAGGAATTTTTAAGATATTTGTCCCATTCTACCACCGAATGGGTTGTAATTTGGTATTTTGTGTCTCCAGAGGCTAAAAAACATTTCTACCAAAGTTTGTTTATATAGGTCCACGTTTTGGTATAGCCCCCCATAGGACTATATCTCCGATTTTCGGTGTGTTGAAGGTTTTAGCTATATTATTCTACCAAAATGGTTGAAATTTTGTATTTAGCCATCCTTTGGGATACAAAACTTACTCCCAGAAATTTATTGGTATCGGTCCACTTTTTGATGTATATTCGAATTTTCGGCATTTTGAAGGGTTTAGCCTCATTATAACACCAAAAAGGCTAAAATTTGGTACTTAGTCTTCGTTGAGGGTATAAAACTTTCCACTTGAAATAGGTCGGTATAGGACAACGTCTTCATATAGCCCCCATAGAACGGTACCACCCGATTTTCGGTATTTTGAAAGTCGTGTCTTCAATATCCCACCGAAATTTGTGAAATGTGGTATTCAGTGTTAGCTGGGGCTGCACAAATTTTCCACTTTAAATTTGTCGGTATAGGACCACGCTTTCATTTAGCCTCTATAGAACAGTACCTCCGATTTTTTGTATTTTGAAGGTTGTAGCCCAAATTCCTCACCGAAATAGCTGATATATGGTATTAAGTCTTTGATAGAGATATGAAACATTTCACCCGAAATTTGCCGGTATAAGTCGACGTCCTCAGATAGCCCCCATAGGACGGTACCTCCCGATTTTCGGTATTTTGAATGTTGTGGCCTCAATATATCACCGAATTTTTGTATTTAAACTGCCATGTGTGTACAAAATGTTGCAGAAGAGAATTATCAGTATAAGTCCATGTCTTCAAATAGCCCCCAAAGAAGCGTACTTCACGATTTTCGGCACTTTGAAGGTTGGTAATGTTTAGTCTTCGTTGATGGTATAAAACTTTCCACCTGAAAATTTTATATAGCCTCCATAGAAAGGGCCCTCCCAATTTACGGTACTTTGACAGTTTTAGCCACATTATTCAACGGGAATAACTGAAATTTGGTATTCAGTCTTCGCTGGAATTACGAAACTTTCCTCCAGAAATTTATCGGTACAGGTCCACGTTTTAAACAGCTTTCATAGAACGGTGCTCCTGATGTTGTTAACTACCCAAATCCATAATATCCAGGTTTAGGTCTTGTCGGTATTGCCCAATTTTATGTATTTCGCTCAATTCGGAAAATTGTAAATATTAGTTCATGCTTTGGAAAAAACAACGATGTCGCCCCGTATGAGATGTTTTGAAGGAAGTACTATCAGTTGTGATATATGTACTTCTCCTGCAATAAAATTGTCCCTATTCACTTCAATACAGTTCGTGGTGGAGGGTATAAAAAGTACGGCCCGGCCGAACTTAGCGCTGTTCTTACTTGTTTATATTTGTATAGAATAAATGTTATTTTAGTCGTTAATAGGCAATAGTTTATATATTCAGGAACTATTTTTTGAGAGAAAAAACTCGAAAAATCATTATTCTAGTCTTTACTTAATGCTACCCTGTTTCTTTCTTGGCAACTAATTTCAAAGTTTCAAAACGATTATTTGGTTACAATTTTTTTTTATGTTTTCATCCGCTACAAAAATATGATTTGATCCATTAAGCCGCGTATGATTTTTTAAAGATTATATTATTTTATATTACATGGTGCGACCAGTGACAACAATATTACAAATCTTCATTAATGAACAGCAACGTTTATTTGCAGTAAGAAGCAGCATTAAAGACTACATGTCATTAGTGTTAAAGTTCGCTAAAATTCTTCGTAAAGTATTATACATGACTTTATTTACTCATAACATAATGTATGTATTTCTTTCCGGAAATACGACATCATTCGCCTTTATATTTTTCGGTATTGGTTTATCTCTTCTTTTCAACATCTGTATAAGGAGACATTTTGCCATCTTTTTCATTTCCTACGCTTCATTTAATGATACTCCATGAGCATTAATCAAATACGTTATATAAATGTATCTCGGTACAATTCAATTAACAATCTTTCATCCAGTTGTCATCTTACTTTTCCGACCACAAAGACTATGAACATTGCCTGTGATAACATTTTTTGTTAATCCTATTAATGCCATTTTGAAACACGTGAGTATGATTCCAATTTAAATGATACTTCAGTTGTATTTATAGGTTTACCTTTTAATGGGAATTCAGGATAATAGGATTGTGTGTATGTATCAATAAATTTATAACTTAATGTATGGTATTTTGAACTCTTCATGAAACATTGAATATGGATGGATAAATAACCCAGCAAACTGTTTGATGCCAAAATATTTAATCATTACAAGTGCTTTTGGACTAAATTTTTTGTAACCGAAAGAAGACTAATTATTCCACATTATTTTAGAATATTGCACTCTCCATGCAAACATCCGCAGAATCACTAAAAGTGTCGCGCTTCTACAGAGGATAATAAATGGAAATATATAGCATCACACACTATATATGTATGTACATTAGGGTTATGACTTTTTGACATTTTTCCTCAAAAATGATTTCCTGTAGCAAGGATGTATGAACTTTTGCCTATTAATAACTATGCTATCGTTTATTCCATTGAAATATAAAAAAAGTTCACGCACAAATCGATTTTAAAAAAATAATTTTTTGAAAAAATATATGAAATGAAAAAAATTTTTTTTTCAAAAAATTATTTTTTGTTACTCGAATGAATAAATATAAGCCTACTAATAACAATAATAACGTTTATTTCATTCAAATATTAAAAAAGTCGCGAAAAAGTCACTTTGAAAAAAATTTAAATTTTTTGTTTTTTTTTTGTAAAAAAATTATATTTTTGAATAAAAGCGTTTACGACATTTTTACGGTTCTCAGAATTGAAGAAAAATAGTGAGAAATAAATTTTATGTCATTTTAATTATCTCATGTGGCTCTAAAGTTTATTTTCAATTATATATCTGTTTTCAGTGACTTCAAAAAATTGTCCATAATTTTGATAAATTCAAATTTTAAAATCATTTTGTGCGTGAGGTTTTTTCACCGAATCACCTTATAATTAAGATTTTATGTAACCTTATGGCAAAAGTCATCACGCTATGATATAGGGATATGAGGTTGTAAAAAAGTCATAACCCTAATGTACATATATATATAGTGTGTGATGCTACATCCACGGTTATTCATTGACCGTCTTGAAACAGATACATATATATCGATGTAGATGTACATGGTGAAAACTGAAATGGGATCCGGACAAAAAGTGTATGCACTCCGCACAAATAAGCGACGTTTTATAATTTTTTGAATACTAATATGCAGTCGATGCTACATCTTAGCCTACAAATGAAATTTTGAGAAAATTAAATTTAAACAACCCAATAAGTTTCTTCAATGGGAAACCTTTTATGTGATTTTTTTGGGAGTTTTAAGATTTTTTGATTTTTTTTTTCCAATACTTTCAACTCTAGAATTTATGTGAAAACTATTTTTTCAAACCAAAATTTATTTTTTGTTACCCAAATATGTGCTTATTTTGGCTATAACTTCCAAACTATTATCCCGATCATTAATTATCTTGGTCTTATTTGATTTCCCGTGAAGTTTTGATTTAAAACTTATATTTTAATAATTTTTGACGGGTCAATGGACCTACATATATTTTGAAAAAGAAAAATTTGGATTGATTACATTTAAAATTTTGTAATTGTTTTGTTAATTCCGCGAATACTGAGTAACATTTTACAAATATTATTCAATCTACTCACTGGCTGAGAGTATAAAGATAAGATATTCGAAACACGGAGTTGGAAATGTTTGAGCAGGCTAAAACATATGTTTCTCCATTATTTCGAACATTTTTCAAAATAGCTATGGACTTTCCCCCGAAAAAATTGTACCACCCTAAAAGAGGCGGCGAGAACAACATGCTGCAAAAAAATGTACACCGATTATGCCAAAAATTTTGAAGTTTCACGTGGGAGGTACCAGAAGGAGTTTAAATTCGAAACTCATTCATGTCTGGAAAAAAATATTACGACGTGAATAGTTTTGCGCACCATTTAAGCGACTTTTTTTGAACTTTTCTGGGAAAGCATTTGATCCAAAAAAACTTTAAATATGACATTTTATGGCGTCGCACAATGGTTCAGGAATAGATTTTCCTGGCCGAAAATCAAAATTTTGTTTTGTAACAGATATTTAATTTCAATATGGTATTCGATAGTAAACATATTAGGTCAAAATATTGGAAGGTGCGGGCGTGGGGTGCCCCTAAAGACGAACATTTTTCCAATTTTTGAGAAATACGTAATTTTTGAAAACTTCTGGAGAAAGAAATAGCTATTTCTCGGAAACTATAACATAAATTGCGTTCGCTGTTTTTTTTGTTAGGTAGGTAGGATTATGGCCTTCAAAAATATATTAAACAAATTACCGTGCGTTTACACAACATGAGCTATTTTATTTTTCCTCAGGTACTAAATTTTATGAAATTCCAAATTTAGTGGACTAGAACTTTTGTGGAACAACATGGAACAATGTTCTGTTTCCACAGAAATATACCCGAAAGTCTCTTTTAGCCCATATATACTTTTGTTCCCGTCCCGTTCCGTCCGTTTAACACTTTTTTAAATTTATTGAAATTACATGGGTAAAAATGTGTGTTTTTCCATACCAATTCCCATATGAATTACAGCTTTTTTACACAAATTAAAATTTTTTGGAGTATATGAGTTTTCATATGAGTTATATATGTAAGTTTTATGAACACCCAAGGAGCATTTTATTTTATTTTTTTAAAAAATTTAATTTTTTTGCATTTTTTAATGTGAAAAATTTGTGAAAAAAAAATTTTTTATTTTTTTTTCGAAATTTTTTTTTTTAATTATTTTTGGCATTTTTATAGTGTATTTATTGGCGTTTGGCCATCTTTAATCTATAAGAAGATATAAAAACACAAAAGCACTGATATTTTGATGAAAAATAGTATAAAAATTCAAAAGTTTAACTTTGACATTGAATTCCTCTGCAACTACCAGACCGAATTTGACAGCTTATAATTCAACGGGAAGCTGATTGTGTTATCTGTCTAACAAAAAAAAAAAAAAAATAGTGAAAATATCTCTATCCGTTCAAAAGTTACAGAATTTTGACCAGGAAAAAACGATTTGAACCACAGTGCGTCGGTCAAAAGTTCATTATTGTTCTGGCTAAAAAACGAATCCTACAAACAGTTGTGAAAATGGGATCGAAATATAGTGCATGTAATACTACCTATATATGGATAAAGAGCTATATCAAAATCTTATCCGATTGTCCCAAATTTTGCTTCCCGTAAACGTTTTTTGCTTGGACACTATGAACATAATGATCCACAAACTCTAAAAACCCTATAATGGCCACGATAATCGTAATGGGTGACTGACGATAATCTAAACATTGCACTGTTCCAGATTTGTTTTGTCATTTCCATCGAAGGTGGTGTTTCTGATTAGAAGGATATATGTTTTTGTTGTGGGGAAATCCATGTTTCACATAAAGTCCCAATATTCACACAGCCTGAGGGTAAATCTCTATCGGCAAAGCAGTCTGATACTATTTTACTTGTTTTTATTATATGTACGTTAGTAATCGAAATTCTTAATTTTCTGAACAATTAATTTAGAAAACAAGTAAAACAGTATCTGATTGTCACTTCTACCTTACTTAATATGCTTTGGTTGTAACCTTTGATGTGAACATTTGTACTGACATTAAATGTGTAATATACAGGTGTGAAAAGTTTCGTCGTACTTCACGCTGTGAAATTGAAAATAAAATAAGCTGTCAGTAAGGATGTTCATTGACTCGGAGCGTGGTTCAGCTGTTGTGGCAAAAATACCACTTCAACAGTTCACGTTTGAAATGTTCAACACCGGCAGTCGTACATTGTGAAGAGGTTCATCAAACATTCATCGGTTTGGGACGAATTTTATATTAGAATATGTACATTAGGGATATAACTTTTTGCACTTTTTTGCAGATATCGAAAATACCACCACATAGCCGTGTAGAGCATGAAAAACTTTTATGAAATAAGGTGTAATTTTTTCTCTATCGCGAAAAAAGTTTCCGCACCAAATGCATTGAAGTTCAGTAATGCATTTTTTAATTTTATCTGTTACAACAACATATTTCCTTTTCATTAAAATTTTTATTTTTTTGTAATCTAATTTAAAACCATTATCAAAGCGTTCTGGACCAATTTGTTCTCAAATCGCGCCATTTCGGAGCATATTAGGAACTTTTGACACTATTGCAATTTTTGGTTTTTCCTTATAAACTCGTGAATTTTATGTTTATATTTTTTGTACTTATCGGACAAGAGAATATGGTGTCATTTGCAACAAATTCGCGAAAGTTACAGAACGTTTTTAATGACTTTGCCTGTGAGAAATGTATTTTTGTCTATAAATATTTATTCAAACAAAGCAAATTTAAAATTATAAGTAGAAAAAATACCAAAAGGGTTTTAGTAATTGCGGTCGGTGCTGAAACTCTTTTCATCGAATCGATCTTAGAAACGCGTTTTCATTATTAGGACAAAATTCCCCACATGGTACTGGTGTTGTATTTTTGTAGAAAACAAATACAATTCTCACAGGCAAGGTCAACAAAAACAGCCTGTAACTTTCGCGAATTTGTTGCAAATGACCCCAAATTCTCTTGTCCGATAGGTACAACAAATATAAACATAAAATTCGCGAGTTTATAAAGAAAAACCAAAAATTGCAATAGTGTCAAAAGTTCCTAATATGCTCCGAAATGGCGCGATTTGAAAACAAATTGGTCCAGAACGCTTTGATAATGATTTTAAATTAGATTGCAAAAAATAAAAATTTTAATGAAAAGCAAATATGTTGTTATAACAGATAAAATTAAAAAATGCATTACTGAACTTCAATGCATTTGGTGCGGAAAATTTTTTCGCGATAGAGAAAAATTTACACCGTATTTCATAATAGTTTTCCATGCTCTACACGGCTATGTGGTGGTATTTTTTTGGTTATAGCCCTAATGTACATATATCAAACTTTTTCTAGAAAATTAACTTATGTTGAAACTGAGGTATGGGATATTGTAACTCGCGAACAGTTGTAATATACCATACGTTTTGATCGCATTTATGTAAAATAAAGTGTTTTAGCTCGATTTCTTTAAATAAGCAGAAGCTGTGCTCATATTATTGTAAAAAATAGGAAAAAAATCGTTAAGGAAAACGAGTTTTTTATGTTAATTTCCAATTAGTGTTGTAACAATGCAGAGCTTAATATTCAAAGAAGAACTTGAAGAATACACTTCAAAGATAAGGTTTCTAATATACGATATTTTAATATATCCACTGCATCTACCTCAAACGGATGGTGACATTTCGAAGATCGAAAAATGATTTTTTTTTTCTAAATTTTTCTAAAAAAAAACTGTTTTTTGGATTCAAAAATTTGTAAATGTCGTTCGATGTCCGTGGAAACGCGCGTAAATTGTGTTTTTACGTTCTGAATCTAATAAGCTAAGGCGCATATAAATCTAACCACTACACCATTTTCACAAGTAATTTGAATAATTTCAGTTTAAATTCGAAACATTTCACTTGTAGTTTGAGAATTCCATTTGAATTTCGAATAATTTCATTTGTAATTTGAGAATTCTTATTAAAATTAGAATTTTTCATTTGTAATTTTCAATTTCAATTGGAATTCTCAAATTACAAGTCAAATGTTTCGAATTTCAAATGAAATAATTAAATTACAACTGAAATTCTTAGATGTGAGAATGGTGTAGATCGGCGGATATGATACCCCTCAAATTTCGAAAATGTGCAAAAAATGCTTTTGAAAATATGGCGTATTAAAACGCGTTTTCGATATTTCATTCCAAATCAAATAATACGTCTGCTTAAATTGTGCGAAAACAGATATTTGAGAACTATCGCGAATCAGAGGATATGATAGATTTTTTTATACTATGGGCATTTTACTGTTTTTTGCACCCTAATATGCAACAGATGCATCATGGTCGCCAAATAGAATTTCACAAAATGTATACCAAATAAAAGGAATTGATTCGCTGTAGGGGAAAATCGGATGCACAACATGTCATTTGCACTCTTATGCGGTTTATAGGCGTTTCTAGTGTTGTAATACTCAATATAACTTTATTTCAAATTTATGTCTAAATTGGAAATCCTTCTGATTAAATATAATGAACGAAAAATGTTCGCCAATAGAAAAACTATAAGCCAATGGAATATCTTCATTATTGCATGACATTTTTACGAAAAAGACGAAGAATCCAAACATGTTTTCTTCAACTTTTCCTAAAAAACCATTAAAAATAAAATTACTTAAAATTAAAAGTGATGATTGAATTTCAATGTGGAGCTCCTTGGCATTAAATTTCGATGTAAAAATTATATTTTTAATGCCTCTAAATTAGTTTTTTTCTGCGTTTTCAAATCCATCAGATAGTAAAAGAACACATGTAATAATGGCTCATAGAATAATATAATATGATACCTTCCACCATAATATGGAGCATGCAATCTTCCGAATGAGTCGAGCTACTTGTCTAAAATTTTGCATACATGTGTTTTTCGCCTGAACTTACATCAAGTCCGAAGATGGGCTATATAGGTCCACGATTTGGTTTAGCCCATATAACGGTACGGCTCGATTCCAGATAATGTTGAAAATATAGTGGAATAACGATTATTAATACCCCGATAATTCGAAATTCTCGATAATTTGTAACAAACTTAGGGTCCATTGTAAAAATTGCGATAATTTGCATAAAGTACATACATTTTGATAACACTGTGCAACACTGAAAATGCAAACAACTTCTAGTGGGCATTTTCTGAAAGTACACATTAAGACTACAAAATCCCTAGTTGGGTTTCGTGTTTTTAGATCGGGTTTGGATTTTATGGCCTCATCTATACCGGTATAAAACCAACTTTTTTCAATTGATCCGTGCTTTATCTCAGAAACTAATAAAAATTTTGCTTTGCGGTCTTCAGCAATATTGTAGTCTTAAAGTAGTAGAACTTAAGTGTCAAACAGACGAACTACGAAAACCCGCATATAGCGTATCAAAATTGATCAAATATAGGAAAGATTACATAATTTCTGGAAGTATGGTCAGTAACTGCCAAACTATTGAGAGTTGAACCAAGTAGCCTTTAGCAAAAATTTTCTGCAAAACATATTTCAAACAACGTTCACACAGGCTGTTTATTCTCATATTCAATGTATTGTTGATAAATTTATTTTATTTATTTAAATATGATAGAAACACCGCGATAGAGGAATTTTACAACAATGATATGTTCTGAAGAGTTGTGTATTACATTTCATTTTTATCAAAGATAACATTAAGAAAAATTTGACGATTTTGGAGATACGCTGCGAAATATATACAAATAACGGAAATTGTAGGTATATTATAAAATTTGAGGCAATACATGAGGTCATTCGTGTTCATTATGTTTCCAAATACATTCTTCTTGGTCTTGTCTACAAGTTTGCTGTGGATGTCATGGAAATATTCGTATTGGTTTCAACGATATAGCACCAATTTTCTTTAAAAAGTCAATATTAAGCCATGTTTAGATAGGGCCATAAAATTCGAAACCGATCTAACCCAAAGAGGCTTTTCGTCTATTACGTCTGTTTTTTCATAAAACCCGCATTTGAAATTGTTTGCACAAATTTACCTTGAAAATGTTGCATAGTGTAATTATTGTTTTTTTTTTTTAATTCGAAATCTGTATAATATATATCTGCATAATATATATGGTAACATGGGGCGCCTTCGCCACTGGGGCGGCTACGCTAGCGCCGATTTTCTCGCAAAATACAAGTGCTACAAAAAATCCGTTAAAGGCAAAATTGTGAGTTTAATGAAGATCTATCATCCCCCGAAAGTTGGCGGTTGTATCATATGTATGATAGCGAACTCACGCGTTTTTGTGTTTTCAGGGTATTGAGAAAAATAATTATGGTAGGTATTTTTTGTGATATCTTCTTTACCTTTTGTGATATCAAAAATAAATTTTATACCGTTAGAAGACAACTACTGAAGAATATAAATCCCAATAATTCACATGAAAAAAGCAATTGCAAATGTCATATATTAATATTATGAAATATGTAAGGGGTGGGGCGCCTACGCCATGATAGGGGCGTGGTGGGTTAATGTTAGAAATTTGTCATGTTTAACTTAAATTCTTTATACCTTAGATATACCACACAATAATGTGAAGTTAAAATCAAATATTATCCCAAACGTATCTTGTTTAAGTTATATTATGATTTTTGTACCTAAATGCAAGGTACCTACCTCAATTAACCTCTAGATTAGGTTACTTTTTGTGAATTTTAAAATCATTTTTGATTATTCAATAGAAAGCATGTACCTTTTTTGCATAATGTTAATATTTAAGGAAGAAGTATGGTAAATTACAGTTTTAGAGTCCGTTGGAGAATGTTCAATATCGACGGCGAAGCTGCCCCATGTGTGGGGAGGCTTCGCCACTTTTTAGACATTTTGTAAATTCTCAAAAATAATATTTTAAAAACAAAATTATGTCCATTTAAATATCAAAACTTATAGTCAAGATATGGTAATATGTGTACCAAAAATAATATTTGAAAAAACTTTAACGGTGTCGGTATGAGAACATTTTGAACAAAAACGTGGCGAAGGCGCCCCATGTTACCATATATATGTATATATGAGGAAAAGTCAAAATTTTTTAGTTTCCATGAAGCCAAGGTTTGCACTATTATAATACGCGAACTATTGTAGTTTACCAGTAACTATGACTATTGCTGGATTATTTTAGATGTTTTTGTACAAAGCTCAAAAATTTAGCAAACAAATTTAATTTACGTGGTAGTAACGACCGCGTAAAGGAAAAAACATAGGTAAAAACACGTTGAAGCTAAACAGGTTTTTTACATTGCTATTCGATTTCTGATTAAACCATTCAAATGACGGACATCTGTCCAAAGTAAAAGTAGGAGAATACAAAATGAAGATTACACTTCTAATGTATCACTTTCCAAAATTTCCACTGCATCCCCCTTTTATGGATGCTGACATTTTGAAGCCGGATTTCAGGTGTTTTTTGTATTTTTTATGTAACTGGGACGCGCATTCGGATATTTCGAAAAACCAATTATAGGATTAAAGAACTCGCGATTTCGCATAATCTGATATGTATATTGAGTATGTAGCCCACACAGCAGCAGAGTAATCTACTGCCAAAGGCCAAAATTTAGTCTGATATTTTTTCTAAAAAACCTATTTTTTGGGTACAGTATTTACAATATCGTTTTGAGTGTGCTGGTACCCCGCGATATTTTAGTTTTTCGACGATCCGGATCATATGAATCACAGATCATAAAAATCCATCTACTAGAACGGCGGAAATGGCTACTGCAAAAATTTAAAAATTTGCGAAAAATGTTTTTCAAAATATCGCTGACTAATTCGCGTTTTATGTGGATCGTTTCCATTTCAATGAAGAAAGTGAATCATCACTCGCGTTTGTGCGAAAACAACGGTTTGAAAAATTTAGTGGCATGGGAGCTGTATCCGATTTATCCAAAAAATACTGTGTGATGCTACATCCACGGTTCTTGATGGATTTTATTGAAATATGTTTCGATCGATGTATTTTTTCACGGTTGATAGTGAAATCGGATGCGCATAAAAAGTGTATGCACTTTGTGCAAAATATAAGCGTTATACAGTTTGTTGCACACTAAACTGCAGACGATGCTACATCTTAGCGGCCAAAATAAATCCTGGCAAATGTGTACAAATTAAAAGAGAAGAATTCGCTGTATTGGTAAACCGCATGCGCATCAAGTGATTTTGAGGATTTCGCGATTTACACGCATTTCAAAATGAACATTACCCGACACAATTTTATTTCAAGATTATACCCCATTTAAAGGAACCCAACATTTATTTGAAAGATATCCATATCTTCTGCTAGATGTTAGCGTGTTTTCGAGAAGTGATTAGAATAAAAAATGTAATTTATTGCGTGAAATTTAACTAAAATAGAAGAAAAACTCCGACCTATTTTTCATACATTTTGTTCAACTAACTCACAAAATAAATTTTAATAAATATTTTCTCTTACAAAAATTTTATAAATTTCCTCAATAAATTTTTTTTTGTTTTCGCTATAATATGAAAACCACTAAACGGATTTGTATAGTTTTGGTTTCATTTGAATCTTCGCGATGTATAGATTACGTACATATGTTTTTTCAAAATAGTCTGGCTTAATCCCATTGTTGTTGTTTTAATATTTTAAAACAACTATTTTATTAGTGGAAAAGATTTGGCATTGTTCGCCAAGAGGTAAGGCAGGGAATACTATAGTTTCGATCCACGCCACTGGATCTCATCAGTTCCCTTGTTTCTTGTTTGTGGATATTCTCCACCGAAGTTATTTTTCAATAACTTCTTCAACAAGAAACTTTTTATACCCAAACATCAATCGTCAGCTCGAAGTATAAAGGTAAGCAAAGAAAAAAGTTCAATGAGAAGTTTTTCCTTGGCAACCTCATACAACTCCGACGAAAGTGTCTGCGAAAACAATTCAAACCTCTTCCACTTGCATGTGTCGTCGAATTTCGACAAATGCACACACCAACATTTGGTTGGTCTGCTTTACAGCAAAAACAACACACGTCGTGCCAGTGTCTTCAATTTGAAGCATTGCGGCGTTTTTTAATTGGGATAGCGTTTGCAATTTTGTTTTTTCAAAATAGTCTGGCTTAATCCCATTGTTGTTGTTTTAATATTTTAAAACAACTATTTTATTAGTGGAAAAGATTTGGCATTGTTCGCCAAGAGGTAAGGCAGGGAATACTATAGTTTCGATCCACGCCACTGGATCTCATCAGTTCCCTTGTTTCTTGTTTGTGGATATTCTCCACCGAAGAAGAATGCCAAATCTTTTCCACTAATAAAATAGTTGTTTTAAAATATTAAAACAACAACAATGGGATTAAGCCAGACTATTTTGAAAAAACAAAATTGCAAACGCTATCCCAATTAAAAAACGCCGCAATGCTTCAAATTGAAGACACTGGCACGACGTGTGTTGTTTTTGCTGTAAAGCAGACCAACCAAATGTTGGTGTGTGCATTTGTCGAAATTCGACGACACATGCAAGTGGAAGAGGTTTGAATTGTTTCCGCAGACACTTTCGCCGGAGTTGTATGAGGTTGCCAAGGAAAAACTTCTCATTGAACTTTTTTCTTTGCTTACCTTTATACTTCGAGCTGACGATTGATGTTTGGGTATAAAAAGTTTCTTGTTGAAGAAGTTATTGAAAAATAACTTCGGTGGAGAATATCCACAAACAAGAAACAAGGGAACTGATGAGATCCAGTGGCGTGGATCGAAACTATAGTATTCCCTGCCTTACCTCTTGGCGAACAATGCCAAATCTTTTCCACTAATAAAATAGTTGTTTTAAAATATTAAAACAACAACAATGGGATTAAGCCAGACTATTTTGAAAAAACAAAATTGCAAACGCTATCCCAATTAAAAAACGCCGCAATGCTTCAGATTACGTACATATTTTTTATATATTTGTCAGAGGCATAAGCAGGTTGGATTTTATTAAAACAAGTTGCAAACTACCAATTGTTTGGAATTCTTGCCTAATTTCCGCGAAAATGCACAACTTTTTCACTAAAGTTATGGGACCTCAGTAAACATATAGTATGTAGGGAGCCCCTAATTAAGAGAGTTTCTCAATATAATGATTAGAGTCTTTTAAAGATTTTTTTCTTTTTATCAGAATTGAAACCGCCATAACTTTTGCGCGCAACAACCAAAATTAGTATCACGAACAGATTTAGGAATGAAATTTTTTTCCCAATCTATGTACCAAAAATCTTTCATGTAGCTTAAAAAAAAATTTTTAATTTTTTTTTATGGAAAACTAAAAAATTTTGTCTTTTCTTCATATATATATATATATATATATATATATAGCTGACCCGGTCCGCGTTGCTAGCCCGTTGTTTGGGTTCTCCGTGTAAACTTTAGTTATCTATCCAGTATTGATACACCCATAATTAGGCATCTCTCTAGGAACTTCATAATATAAATCAATGTTTTGACATAAATTCCATATAATGGTATCCCCCAAATTTAAGATATAAAATCTCTTTTATTATACCCTTCACCATAAATCGACAGTTTAAAGCACTTTGTGACCCACATATAATGGTCGGTGCACGTCAATTAACATTGCTATATATTGGATTGTTGGTCTCGGTTGGGGTCGTAATTATTACTGCAAAGAATTGTTGGTATAGGTCCACGTTTTGATATAGCTCCCATAGAACGGTACCGGCTGATTTTTGCTATTTTTGAGGATTTAACATCATTATCACACCGAAATGGCTGAAATCTGGTTTTAATATATTTTAAAGAGGAGAGCATAAATATTCGTATCCGAAATACACGCCTTTTTATTTGCGCTCGGTATGTAACAGCAATAGGTTCACGTTTTGATATAGCTCCCATAAAACAATACCTCCCGATTTTCGATAGTTCAGAGATATAGCCACTGTTCAGTATACGTCCTCATTTTGATATAGCTCCCATAGAACGGTGGCGCCTGATTTTCGCTATTTTTCGTGGATTTAACCTCATTCAGCCCGATCGAACGTAACGCCTTTTTTCTTCGCGCTCTATATGCAATAGTGGTAAAATACCCCTCAGCGAAATGTATGTTCCTTCGGGATATGTATGGCAACATTTATACAATTCACAAAAAAAATTACTTCTATAAATTGTAGTTGTTATTATCGCGATTTTGCTGTATTAAAAAAATGTATCCTTACCTAGCTATTCCAAGGACTGAAATCAATGCTCATGAAGTTTCACTTCCCACATTTTGAGATGTTATCCGTAATTATAATATTTTCAAAAATCGAACACGATCGCAGTATTCTGATTCAAATGATGATATTGTATTGTATATCAATAACTTTGTCTGATTTCTAATGGATCTTTCTGGAATTTCGATCTTGTGACATCTCAAGTTATCCGGATTTTACTGTCCTCGCTGTCCCACTTATTGTTTAATGTTCAGCGTTTATAGCGTTTTTTAGGCACGCTTACAAAATTATGTATATTATCTGAAATAATAAATGTTTGCAAATTTTGTGATGAACGCGATATTTCACTTTTCGCGATATTTCACTTCCGCGAAGACCATTCAGGGTCAATACAGTAATTACAGTAGTATTGCAAACAATCTGTAAACAATACGTTCAAAAATATCATGGACTTCAGATTTAAACAAAAAAAATTGAAGGAGAACCTCCGGTCACTACACTTAGACGTATAAAAATAGCTCACGACCGCGCTATCCCACTTGTTCAAGCTAGTGTTTATATCATTTTTGTGTCAAGTTAAGTATACATTGTGATGACCGCGATCAATCAGGGAAAACAATCTTTAAACAATACGTTCAAAAATATCAAAGATTTCAGATTTTCTTAAAAACATTGTGGGGGAGGACCACCGGTCACTACTCCTAGCCGTATAAAAACAGCTTACGACAGTTCTAATTAATTGAAATAATACATTTTTGAAAATTTTGGGGTGACCGCGATTTTCACTTCCGCGACGACCATTCAGGATCAAGACTGTAATTACCATAGGATTGCAAACAATTTGTAAACAATATATTAAAACGTATCTTGAATTTCGCGGTTTTCTTAAAAAAATTGTGGGGAGGACCACCGGTCACTACACTTAGCGGGATAAAAAAATAGATTACGACCTATTCTCAGACCTAAAAACTCCACATACAAAATTTCATAAGATTTCCCAGTCGATTTTTCGGAATTTCTATATAGTGACATCTCAAGTCATCGGGATTTTACTGTATTCCAAAATATGGCGTTGACCGCGTTGTCCCACATATTGAAGCCAGTGTTTTAGCGGTTTTGTAGTCACGCTTACTAAAATTTGGTATATTATCTGAAATAATAAATTTTTCAATAATTTGGGATAACCGCGATATTTCACTTCCGCGACGTCCATTCAAAAAAATATATAGCCTATTTTCACCGCCGGTGTTCCCAGTACATTATCTGAAATTTTCAAGAAAATCTATTCAGCCGTTTTTGAGTCTATTCGGAACATACAAACAAACAAACATACTAACATACACACATTGCCTTTTATATATTAGATATATATATATATATATATATATATATTTATATATATATATATATATATATATATATACATACTCCGTATTTCCGTTTTGTTTGCTCTCTGTCTCGTCTATGACCCACAAACTCCATTTCTCATATTCCCGGGTTTCCTGGAATTTGAAATTTTTATTCCCGATTTCCCGGGAATGAAAAAAGTCGGGAATTCCCAAACTCTAGTAATAGGATATAACAGTATTTTATTAATCCTTCATTGTTTTAGAATTTTATCTAGTTTCTAAAATTTAAACGGAGATATCCAGTGCGCGCATGTAGAATCAATTTTTTTTTTATTTTTTTTTTGAAATGAAAAAGACTATTCTAGAATTTTTTCGTGATATCTCTCTAAAGCTTTTCACATCTTAAAAGCAAAATGTAATATCATACTTGTTTTTACTTTCTGTTTTTCTTTTTTTTTTCTATGAATGTGTGCTGCCATTTACATAAATATGTTATAAATATCATTTCCATTCTGACTTCCGCCCGCGTGAAAGTCTCGGTATGTGTACAGGAAGTTGAAAATCTGATGTTGTTACTTGCATAATATTTTATGCATACTTAATGATGAATATTTAATGTAAACTTATCTATAAAATGTAATGATTGTTTTTTTTTTTGCTTCCTTTTTCCTTCCCGCCTAAAATTGTTGTGTACACACATACATATCATATGTATTTAAAAACAACAGATTTGTCAAATTTTTCGAAAACTTATTGAAACAAGTAGATAAATGTAAATTGGTTGTTGCAATTGCTCCTTTTTCTGTTGATGATATGGCAAAAACAAAAAAAACCAATTAAACAATAAAATTTAATTAAAACTACATATTTATAATCTAAAAATTTATTATTGTACAAGGTGGCGCAAAAGTAATCTTTCGAAGTTTTTTGGCTGTAATTAAGAAGAAAATGAAAAGCTTTGATTTTTCTTGTGGATTATTTTTATTTGGTCTTTTAATTTTTTTTACATCAAGTCGAGAATAAGATATCACATAAATGGCCGCCGCCACAGTTTATTGTCATTTGACCCCTTTTTATGGCAATTTACATCACTTTGGCCAAAACTTCCGGCGATAGGTCCTAACATTCTTGGCGGATATTGTCTTTAAGAGCTGAAATAGTCTGAGGCTTGTTGACATAAACCCGCGACTTCAAAAAGCCCCACAAAAAGAAGTCTGGAGCGCCTCATCACTCATGATTATTTTTGATGAAAAATCATCTTCCTCTTTGTGGTGATTAAGAATGGATTGATCGTATGTTAGACGCGATTGGCGGTCATTGTTTAACAGCTGATGCACCGTCTGGACTTCAAATATCGTACCAAAATTCGCTGTAAAGACCGTCAACTGATACCCATTTGCGTGGCACGTCGTCTTGTCTATGTCGAAGGCGCTTCCGTGACACCCTCTGCAGAAAGGATACTCCGGGGTCTGCCATGCCTGGCAGCATCTCGTGTTGTGTCAGTCTCTTCGAAGCGAGCGGCTAAACGTCTACGACGAAATTCACGTTGTGCCAAAGTCACCGACCGATTATTGGTCAAATAAATAGTCACCAATATTCCGCGTTCTGGAGCAGTGTAGCGTAACATTGTTTATCAACGTGTATTTCGCATGTGTTTACTACACAAATGTCAAAACAGAACTGACATTAGGGGCCAATCGCAAAAATTATAGCATTTTGTGATAGGAGGATTACTTTTGCGCCACCTTGTTTTACTATGTATTTAAGTTGTAAATAAAATTATGAACTGTGACATGGAATATTGTACATCTTTTACAAAAGAAAAAAAACATACACACTGTATATGACATGAAAAATAGTTCCCTGAACAACCCAGAAGATACAATGGAGACTTACTCAAATCAATGAATGTTGTAGAGTTGGGCAATTGAACGACATAGTTAACTGTCTTAGTTCAAAAATATATATGTAACGTCATACAAACTAGCGTGTGATATTACGTATACACAGTTTGTTCATACAAACGACCATTGTCCATTGAACTAAGTCGTTCAATGTAGTTCAATTAGCACAACTCTAGAATGTAACGAGATCGATCTTTTTCGTTTCGTTCATCTAAAAATCCGGGTCGTTCATTTCGTTCGTTGGCTCATTTCGTGGAATATTATACTTCAATCTATAATTTTCTTGTGAACATCGTTCATCGTCACCTGAAATGTCCAAAGACGTAACCATCAAGGGGTTACGTTGAGGATTACGTCTTTGGGCATTTCAGGTCATAACGTCACCTTCCTCTTATAATTAGCAATGTACAACAGACTTAAAGAAAATATTTCGTACACCCACTTTACAAATACTATAAAAATATTTTTATTTGAAAATAATACAGTTAGTCAACTTAATTATTGCAAAACCAAAATTATTACAAAATTTAAAATAAAACATCATTTTATTGGTATAAATAAATATCACTTTTTAATATTTTTGTTAGCAGTATAATTCTTACATATGTTTATTAATATAAAAAATAAAAAGTAGCTAAATTTCACTAAACATTTTCTTAAAATTAACAAAAATGAGAACAACTCATGATTTGCACTGCCAACTAAAGAATTGCAAAATTCACAACTTTTCAGTCTTTCACGGTATTTTTCGAAAAGTTGGTTCTAATATTTCGTATGCCCAACTTTGACATCAAAAACAGCTTGTAAACGTATCTGAACTTAATAAATAAGTTTCGGAATGTCATATTCCATTGGTATTTTTTACCATTCTTCTTTATTGCATTTTATTTAGTCCCCCAGGTTAGTGGGCGGCCTATTCCCAACTTTTTCCTTCAGGTGTACCCATGAATTGTCGATGGGCTTTGGTACAGTTGTCTAACAACACTTTTTGAAACCCATCGTGATAGTACAGCATAATTTTAGTCTCTTCAGAAAATATAACGTCATGCCGATACTAAAGATGGCGTGAAATGTTGTCTGTAACAAGTCTGAATAGTTTCTATATATTGTGTTTGGGAGGGCAATGGTTTTTACCTAGTCACTCGTGATGAGTGCTTGTTATTATGTATCAATTTTCTGACTTTTCCGTGTGGCACACTTACTCCAAAATCATGTTTAATTAAAAAAAAACAATTTTCTGGTGCTGCTTTGGGCTCTTTCGTCAATTGCTTTAATCATGCTCCTGTCAATTCTTGTGGTTATTATTTTGGGCCTGCCATGTAACGCCTTCAGTTTGAGCCTGGACTCTTTCTCGGTGCGGTATATGATGTTGTATACACTTCTCAGCTTACGAGAGGTGACTTTAAGGATTTCTCTTTTGGATTTACCATTATTATAATTGGAATAGACCAAATGTAGCATATTTTCCGAAACCGTTTACCTGACATCCTCTTTTTCTGATTATACTGTCTATGTTACACACACAAAAATTAATTTATGATCAAAAATTATGGTTCTACATGTCCACATACCATAAAAATCCTTAATTGGAACAAATCGCGGGGAAAATACCACGATTTTATTGCACATTCATTCATTTTGCAATTATTTAGTTGACACCACAAAAACCAGGTATCTATCCTTTTTATACCCTCAGCCATTAGGCTAAAGAGGGTATTTACACTTTGATACGACCAAAAATGTGCCTCATCGAAATAATGGTTTTAGACCCCAAGTATGTTTGTACGATATCCGTTTCAGACAATTTTGAGTAGATCTAGCAATGTCCGTCTGTCTGTCTGTCCGTCTGTCTGTCTGTCTGTCTGGCTGGCTGGTGCGCACGATAACTCTCGAACGGATCAATCGATTCGGTTCAAATTTTGGGTATCGAAATATTTTGTTCAGATTCGATTCAAGTTCGAAGATGGGCCACATAGGTCCACTCCTTCTGGTACCTCCCCCACAAATGTTCAAAAACTGTCGCAAAACTTGTGCGCACGATAACTCTTGTAAGGAATAACCGATTTGGTCCATACTTTACACATCGTGTAATTTCTACCAAACTTAGATGAGGTTCCAATATGGACTCAATCGGTCCACTCCTTCGGGTACCTCCCACACAAAATTTCGGAAAAGTTCAGTTTAGGACCTGGTCTCGAATCGCTTTGATTTTTGTTTACGCAAGTTGTATTCGCTGTCCTCTATACGACGCTGTAAGTTTCATTAGGGGCAAGTCCATACTTCCTGAGAAAATAGCCTGAAAGTTACAAAAAACCCTATGACACCGTGTGTAGTGGTTGGAGCGCAAGATAACTCTCGAACGGATCTGCCGATTCGGTCCAAAATTTGGCCTTCGTAATATTTTGTCCAAACTTAGTTCAAGTTCAAAGATGGATTATATCGGTCCACTCCTTCCGGTACCTCCCCCACAAAAGTTCGAAAATGTTCGGAAAATTTGTGCGTACGATAACTCTTGAGGGGAGTAACCGATTTGGTCCATACTTTGCACATTATGAAATTTCTACCAGACTTAGATGAGGTTCCAATATGAACTCAATCGGTTAATTCCTTCGAGTACCTCCCACACAAAATTTCGGAAAAGTTCAGTTTAGGACCTGCTCTCGAATCGCCTTGGTTTTTGTTGTAACATCTTGTATTCACTGTCCCCTATACGAAGGTACTAGTTTCCTAAGGGGCAAGTCCATACTTCCTGAAAAAATAGCCTGAAAGTTGAAAAAAACCCTATGACACAATGTTTATGGGTGGAAGCGCAAGATAATTTTCGAACGGAAATGCCGATTCTGGCCAAAATTTGGCCTTGGTAGAATTTTGTCCAAACATAGTTTAAATTCGAAGATAAGCCATATCGGTCCACTCCTTCAGGTACCTACCCCACAAAAGTTCAAAAATATTCGGAAAAATTGTGCGCACGATAACTCTTGAAGGGAGTGACCGATGTAATCCATACTTTGCACATCCTAATATATCTACCAGATATAGATCAGATTCGAATATGGACTATGTTTGTCTACTCCTTCTAGTACCTCTCACACAAAATTTCGGATAAGTTCACTTTAAGACCTGCTCTCGAATCACTTTTTCCCATATTTCTTGGGAAAACAGCCCGAAAGCTGTAAAAACCCTCTATGTCACCATATGTGGCGGTCGGAGAGCACGATAACTCTCGAACTGTTCAACCGGTTTGGTCCAGCATTTGGTCTTCGTCATATTATATCCAAACTTAGTTTCATGGGGCAATACCGGTCCACATCTTCCGGTACTTCTCCCCAATATTTAAAAATGTCACTAAAATGCTAGGACGATAACACTTGAATGGGCCAACCAATTTGGTCCAAACTTTGGATCACCAAATATTTTGTCAAAATTTAGTTTAACTTCTAAACCACATTTTTGTCGGCAAGTTCAAATGTCCAAAAAAGGCCACAAAATTCCGAAGAGACCTTAAATACATTCGATCTGTACGTAGGTGAAAATTTCACTTCACATTGGCTGAGGGTATATATCGGTCGGCAAAGCCGACTGACACTTTTTTACTTGTTGCCCGTTGTTTTTGTTATTTCCGACCGATTTCTGAATTTGTTGGCTTGATGTTGGCATTAACAAGTAAATCAACAGATATTTACAAAAAGCCCAGCATTATTGAAAGAATTTCTTGTAGTAATTCCTAATTAAACATCTAAATTTTTTAAAAATTCGTCGTTTGCAATAATATAGTTGACTAACTGTATATATTTTTAATTGATTGTTTTTATAATACGGGGCTTTTATACACTACACCACATTGTGTTATGCGTTATCTTTTTGTGTATTTGTATGTAAAATGCAAACAAGAAACGAGATAGGCCCACAGTTCCTCACGGTGCTCCTGAACAAAAGTTAAATGGCAGATGCTTACACCTGGGAAGTTTTTGCGGATTCTGAAACTACAATGTTCATACATGAGAAAAATCAAAAAACAAAAAAAATCACCGGAGCGCTTTTTAAATAAATCGAGATTCAAATTGACATTTTTAGGGGTTTTTTAGGATTGACTGTATTGCCTCCTTATAAAACAACGTCGTGACTGCAATTTCCCAACTTAAACTTATATATGTATCTCAAAAATGGTACAACACAGAAAAAAACTACGAAATCCAATCTTGTAGAAAATTATCACAGCTACAACATATTCTTTAGTCCCTTTTCGAAAGGATTTGCAGTTTTCAAGCTAAATCCTGAAGATTTAAGAAAAGATCTGGAAGTTTGATCAGAACCTCTATATCTCAAAAATGCTAAAACCTAGGAAAACATTAATCAGCCAATCTTGTACAGAATTTTCACTGCTTCTTTAGTCCCATTTCGATAAGACCCAAAAATGTGAACTTAGATCGCGATTTATTAAAAAATCAATCCAGTGATTTTTTCTTGTTTTTGGATTTTTCTCATCTATAAACGTTGCTGTTTCAGAATCCGCAAAAACTTCCCTGTAAGGGGGTTTCACTTAAAGTTTGGTAAGGTGCACTGTTCATAACACTGTAATAGCAAGTTCGGCCGGACCGAACTTTTTACACCCTCCGCCATGAAATGTTCTGAACGTATATGAAATAAAAATTTGCCCCAATTTACCTAATTTTATTTGATTTGTTCAACTAAAAACGGACGGTACCGTTATATGGAAGCTATGCCACAACGTATGGCAATGTCCACACGTTCTGATACAGAAGTTTTTAACCACTGGGAACCATTAATGGCAAAGGATGTCCAATCGTGCACCAAAATATAGATGAAAACTAAGAAATCTGAAATCGGTGCTACCGCCTTATGGGGTCGTACTAAAACGTTGACCTTATGTCGACAATTTTTGATAGAGAAGCTCTTGACTGCAGGAAACCTCGAGTATCAAATTACGGGAAGTTCAGTCAAAAAATGTAGCAAAACCGAGAGTTGTGTAGTTCCGGAACGAACTAGTTCCAAGGAATTATTCCGGACAAGGAACTATTGGAACTATATCCGACTCTTTCATTTATATAGTTCATATAGTTCCAGCCGTGCATATAATTCCTTTCATTTATATAATTCATTTTCTTTCTTCGATCTTTCACGTTTGGTTCCTTCGTCATTCAGATGCGGCCACATTGTTAAATAAATGTAAATTACATCCTCGTTACATTTCTGCAATTTATTTATTTTTATGTCAATTCATCCACCAAAAAATGAAAACAAAAAGAAAGAGAAAGATGCGTTAAACCACTTCATTCTCGGAACTATTTTGAATGAAGGAAATAAAAAGAACGAGGATCGAAGGAATTAAAAAGAACGAGGAACGAGAAAGATGCATTGAACTATATCGCTCTAGAACTAGAAAGATCGATCCGCTCCAGGAACTATATTGCCCAACTCTAGCAAAAACCCTCAAAATACTGAAAATCGGGAGGTAGTGTTATATGCGGTTAGGTATAGCCCTCCCCGGCCCAATGTTGACAGTGGTGAAGAAGTGTTGTGACCCCTAAAAATCTCAAATGTCTAATTATAGATAGTATCTAAAATCCTCATAATACCGAGGTATGGGGGCTATACCTAAACATAGACCTATGTTGAAAATTGTTGGTGGAGAAGTTTCATATGCCGAATTAGGGGCAGTTCAGTCAAAAATGTAGCTAAAACCCTTAAAATGCCAAAAATCGGATATGTGCCTATTTTGAAAATTTTTGTTGCAGCAGTGTTGTGACCTCTAATAACCTCAAATGTCAAATCACAGCTAGGTCGGCAAAAAATTGTACCTAATATCCTCAAAATAGCGAAAATCGCGACATACCGTTATATTGGGGCTATACCTTAACATGGATCTATGTTGAAAATTTTTGGTGGAGGAGTGTTGTGACGACTATGAACCTTAAATGTCAAATTACAGCATTTTTGGTTAACATTTTTACCTAGATATAAAACAATGGGACTATATCTAAACATAGACCTATGCTGCCAATTTTTAGTGGAGATGTGTTTTTTTTTTTATTGATATCAAAAAATTTCATTTACAATTCAGTTGTTAACTAAACCCACGAAGCTATATTATTTGCTTGTCTGTGGGTAAATACATACATATATATGATTTTCTATATGTTATGTTTTACTGTAGACTTCATTAAAATTCGTTACTTATTTAAATAATACTTTTTAATTGATTTAATTCTACTTAATACATTTGGCTCATCTAAATGTTCTTTCGGCAGTTCGTTCAGTATCTTTGGTAATGCGACTGATAGAGATAGTTTTCCATAATCGTTTTTGAACATAGGCACAACAAATTTCCCTTGTAAGTTTCTCCTTGTATTTTGTTCATGGCTTATCCTTTTTACCAGGTTATTATCGTCCATAAATTCTTTGATAATACTGATTGAGTAAATTTCTTTAATGTTCAATATTTGATGATTTTTATATGTTTGTTTGGATGTACTGACTGTAGAATGAATATGATCATGTCGTGTGTTAGCTGGATTCTTTTTGTTTAATGATTTAACGATCCTCGTTTGTGATGCTTGAAGGAGTCTGCAACTTTTTGCATTTCCCCAGGCTGTGATACCATGTCTAAGGTATGATTCAACCATAGCGAAATATGCTTGTCTCATGACATAGTATGGGGAACAGTTTCCTAAGTGATACAGAGCATAACCTGATTGCCTTAACTTTTTTTGGAGGTACTGTATGTGGTTTTTCCAGGTAAAATTGTCGTCCAGATGTACTCCAAGATATTTGTAAGAGTCGACGACTTCCAGATTCGTATTACAATTGTCATTCGGTTGTGTAAGATTACTGTGTAGGCATTCAGTGTCGTGGAATTTGATTTTGACTTTAGTCTTTTGTGAGTGTCTTGGCCTAAAATGCATAATTTTGGTTTTCTTAGCATTTATAATCAGGCCGTGATCGTGACACCATCTGGTAAGGATGTTGAATTCGTCTTGAAGATTTGTTTCTGCAAAATTTAGTGTTTTGTGGCTGACTATGATTGCTGTATCATCTGCGTATGTATATGCTGTGCTTCTTTTCAAAACCTGCGTCATTTCGTTTGTGTATATTATATATAATATTGGTCCCAATTTGGAACCTTGTGGAACTCCATACGTAGAGGATATTTTATTGCTGTTGCTTTCGCCTATTTTTACGCTGTACGACCGGCAGGAAAGGTAATTTGCAAACCATCGCAAGGTGTTTCCTCTAATACCACTTTTTTCCAACACATCTTTTAGTTTTTCATGTGGTAAAGTATCAAAGGCTTTACTGAAGTCCACAAATAAGGCTAAGCATGTGTTTTTTGGCTCAGTGATTGATTGATGTGATTAGAGAAATAGCCTAGTAATTGGTTTATATTCTTCCCTTCTTGGAAACCGAATTGGTGCTTGCTTATAATTTTATATTTTGTAAGAAATCCGGTTAAACGTCTTACCATTATTTCTTCTAATACCTTTTCCATTACTGGCAATATTGATATAGGCCTGTAATTATTGTAGTCTGTTTTGTTTCCGCTCTTATAAATTGGTCTCACTATTGCCTCTTTCATTACATCTGGTATTGTTGCTTCACACAAACTTTCATTTACCAATTTTGTTATTATTGGGGTAAGTATACTTGCGTTATTTTTTAAGTCTGATGATCTAATGTTATCGATACCCGCACTTTTTCTTATATTAAGCGTTTTTAGTATATTATGTATTTCAGTTTCGGTCGTAAGTTCGACAAACATAGAATTTTGTATGATGTTTTGCCCGTTTGTGCGTAAGGTTACGACTGAGCATGGATGAATAATTCTTAAAACGTTTTGATTAAAATTAATAGCAAAATTTTCCGCTATGTCTTTCAATGTTTCGTTTTTAAAGTTTCTTTTGATTGTTTCATCTAAGTTTTCAGTCTTTTTGCCAGTGATTTTATTGATTAATTGCCAGGTTTCTCTTGGATTATTTCGGTTTTGTACGAATTGATTAAAATAGTGGTCATTTTTTGCTTTAATTATTGTTTTGTTCAGCTTGTTGTTGTATTGTTTATAAAGTGTTTCATTATTTTTGTTATTTTTATTTTTTAGCCATTTTTTGTATAGTTGGTCTCTTATATTGCAGTAATTGACTATTTCGGGACGTAACCATGGATAATCATTCCGTTTTTTGAGGTTTTGTTGTTTTTGAGATGAACATTTGTAAATTTGATTAAAGGTATTAGTAATGTTATTAAAAAGTTCATTTGCATTATGCGATCTGTTTAATATTTCCTCCCAGTTTGTGTTTCTTATGTGGTTGCTGGCTTTTGTGTTATTTATTTTAAGCTTTTCTTTAAACTGTTTTTTATGATTATGAATTGTATTTGTTTTTTTCTCCATTATGCTTCCGTATATGGCGTAATGATCTGAAATGTCCGACCTAATGATTGCAGAGTATGACATTATCCTTTTATTATCCCATCTAGAGAACAAGTGGTCAATGCATGTCATTGTTTGATTTATATTATCTTCTCTGGTTGGTCTTGGTAGGATAATAAAATATTTAAATAGTTTGTTGTTATAAGGTTTTGTTTAAGTATGTCGATATTTATATCTCCCACTATTATTAGTTTAGTTCTCCGGTTAACATCGTAAGGTATTTCTTCAAATTCTTGTAAAAACTGTTTCACACTTTTGTTGGGTGGCCGATATACTGATATTATAGAGAAATTTGTGTTGTTTGGGGTTGTAACATCTATTTTCATTGCTTCTGCTGATTTCATCTCAATATGTATTTGATTGTATTGTATTTCCGATCTGATATATACCGCTACTCCTCCTCCCCTTCCATCTCTATTTAGAAAAAGGGCATTAAAGCCATCTATATGGTAAAAGTGATTCTCATAGTCGGATATATTAGTTTCACAAAGAACTATCAGTTTGATTTTATTTATGATTTTTGAAAGACTAGTTACGAATGCCAAAAAGTTTTTCCTTAATGATCTAATGTTTAAGTGTATTATAGAAATGTCATAATTCAAGTAATTCAGATTTATGTCATCAAAATTATCTTTATTTTCTTCAATGCAATTCATTTTTTAAAAGTTTTCCTTTTTAAGGATTGTGGTATTTAAATAGAATTTAATAATTTATGTGATTTTTTCTTTTTCGCTTTTAATAGTGAAATTTGATTCTCCAGAAACCTTTATAATTATTATTTATGTATATTTGTAGACAGTATTTTTTTCTCAGTGGGTTATTTTTATTTTAATTTGTTGCTGTTATATTTTCCAGATCTGCAGAGTTGTTTATGACTGTATGTGAGGATGTTTCATTTTTACGAGCGTATATGCACCCACTCTTTACCCACACATATTTCCATCCACACTCTTTAGCTTTTGTTTTTGCCATCCAAAGAAGGTGTTTATTCTGTAGAGTAAGTTCATCATTTATATAAAATACATTGTTCTCTCCGTTTGATGTTTTTATTTCCAATCGATGTCCCTGGATTTTATTCATTAGTTCTCTTTTTTTGTTTAATGTGGAGAGTTCGATAATAACTTTGTTTTTCCTTTTCACTTTGAATGCTCTGTTTATATCTGTTGGGGCAATTTCTACACCTGTACTCTCACTTATTTTAGCAATTACACCATTGATATCCATGCCCTCATCAATTACGTTGCCAATCTCAATGTTCCTCTCCAATGCTCTCTGCTCCATTTTAGCAATTCTTTCATTCAGCTGTTTTATTTGTTCGCTTTTCTCATGGTCTCGTTTTTGCAGTTCAGTGACCTGTGTTGTGATTGTTTCTACATTCTTGTTGATGTTGGCAATGTGCTCTTCGATTCTTGTACTCACTGCTGTTACTGTTGTTATGTTCAGTGTTAATTGTTGAATGCAGTTTTGCATGCTTAGCATGCCTCTTCTCAATTCAGCTATTTCTTGTTGTTGTTTAGATATTTCTGTGTTATTGGATGATGTTGGTGTTGATGTGTTTCGATATCGTTTGCTTGCACTTGCAAATTCATCATCACCATCTCTTTGTTGTTTGGAGTTTATTTGTTGTTCGTTGATATTTTGACTGGATTGTGTTGTCTCGTTTTCTTTATATGATTTGTATGATACGTTGGGAGATTTGCCATTTGTTTGGCATAAATGACACATCCATTCTCCTTTTTTCGCGAGACCCATGCTACGATACGAAATCTCAGTGAGAGAACAACAAGGGCTGAAGTGAAATTGACGATTGCAATGAAAGCATCGTACAAAATTATTGGATTTTATTTTTGTAGAACATTGCGAGCACGATTCATTTTTTGGCACTTCTAATAACGACATTTTTGTATAATATATTTATTAACAAAATTAAAAACTTTGTTCACAGATGTAAATGTGATTGAATTGTGCTTTTATTGCTATGAAACACTGGTAAAAACCGTAAAGATAGATTATGCGCGTGTGCAAAAAAGTACGTCCGTTCGCAACGAAGGCTACAGCGAGATTGATCCCTAAGAACCTTAAATGTCAAATCACAGCCTTTTTGGTTAAAATTTTTACCTAAAATCCTCAAAATACCGAAAATCGGGAGGTCTATGTTTAGATATAAAACGATGGGACTATATCTAAACATAGACCTATGCTGCCAATTTTTAGTGGAGATGTGTTGTGATCCCTAGGAACCCTAAATGTCAAATTACAGCCTGATCGGGTAAAAATTTTACTTAAAATCCTAAAATACCGAATATCGGGTGGTGTCGTTATATGTGGGGTCATATTTAAGTACTAAAATACTTAAAATTTTACCTATAATGCCGAAAATCGGGTGGTGCCGTTACATGTGGCCATACCCGAACATGGATCTATGTATGTTGAAAATTTTTAGTGGAGAAGTGTTGTAACTCCTAGGAACCATAAATATCAGTCAGTTCGGTTAAAAATGGTAGCTAAAATCCTCCAAATCGCAAAATTCGGGAGGTAGCGTTATATGGAGGCTATACCTAATGTTGTGACCCATCAAAACCTTAAATGTCAAATTACAGCCAGTTCGATTCACAATTGTGTCTAAAATCCTCAAAATACCGATATACCTAAACATAGGCCTATTTTAAGAATTTTTGGTACAGAAGTGTTGTGACTCCTAGGAACCTTAAATGTCACATTACAGCCAATTTGGTTCACAATTGTGCATACAATCCTCAAAATACTGAAAATCAGGAAGTACCGTAATTTGGGGCCTGTACCTAAACATGGTCCTGTTTTGACAATTTTTGGTGCAAAAGGACCTAAGGACCTCTAATGTCAAATAACAGCTAGGTCGGTTTAAAACTATACCTAAAATTCTAAAAATACCGAAAATTGGGAGGTGTACCCATATATGGGGGCCATACTAAAACATGGACCTCTGTTGACAAACTTTGGTTGAAAAGTGTTGTGATCCCTGGGAACCACAAATGTCAAATTACAGCTTGTTAGGTTAAAAATAGTAACCAAAATCGTCAAATCATTGAAACTCGGGATGTACTGTTATATGAAGGTTATACCTAAACATGAACCTATGTTGAGAATTTTTAATGGAGAAGTGTTGAGAATTGTGGAGAAATGTCAAATTACAGCCAGTTCGGTTAAAAATCGTTATTAAAATCCTCAAAGTACCGAAAATTGGGAGGTAACGGTATATGGAGGCTGTTGGAGAACAAATATTTATTTATTATTATAGTTTAGTTATTATTTATTTTTCCCACACAAAAATATCTAATTTCTATTTTTCTTTAATTTGTTTCAATTTCTATAACTGGCATCACTAATTAAATTTCTATAACTGACATCCCTAATTACTTGTAAATCATAATTTTTGCCTATTCCCTTTTTAATCGTGTCCTACCGAAATTGTTTTCAAGGCCATCAAACGTACCAACAGTAGTTGGACTTTGATCTCTGCTTACTTGCTCACTGTCTCTATTGAGTAGTGTTGTTGTTACTGATGTCGCTTGCATTTCTTTTCTAATGCTTGTATGTACATCAAGCAACAAATCAGCGATTATTTACAATGTAAATTTTACATCATAGTGGTAGCGACGCAAGCAGAGAAAATATGTAAACAAGAAGATTCTGTCTAGTTATAATTATGCATTTTTTCTTATGATTAGTTACGTTTAACTCTGCCTTACTGCAAAATCATACCGATCGATCGTCGACTTAAATATTTTCTGCCGCGCTGCAACAACAAAATAGTCTAATTCGAATATTTAATAATTAATTTAAAAGAAGCTTAAATCGCAGTTTATTATAATTGTTTAATTTAAACATTTTAATAATAATTAATATAATTATAAGTGTCCCATCGGGAGCGTTTTATTAAAAAATATATTCAATTATAATTTTCCAAAAACAATAAAATTGCCCCCAAATAAACATTGGACTTTTTAAGAAGAAAACATTCTTGTGTTTTATTTTGCTTGGGATCAAACTGCCCAATTCTCCTACATTTTTATGGTGCCGAAACCCGGGAACCGCGACGCTTTCCAAACAAAATAATAAAAACAAAACTTTGTGAACATTTTCTTGCAAAATAAAAAGTGTGTTTTGCCGACGGCAAACAAACAACATTATACTGAAGTGACATTGTTAAACTTTCTCTGAAAAAATTGATTAATACGATCAACTATCTGTGAAATAAAATTACTCAATTGAACTGTGTTAAAAACTGTGCTCATTCTGTACATTCTAAAATCTGCCATTGCTGCAAAATATAAACTAAATATTACAAAGGAGTTAAAATTGTGAAATTACCTTGTGTATTATATCCAATATAATTGTGTCTGCTCTGGTATTGTTTTTGTTTGCTTTTGATACAAAACAATACACAAATTTGTGAACGTTTCCACTTACGTTTTGCTGAATTTTCTGAATTTATATTTCCTTCTTGTGATCTGAGGAATATAAACTGTTTTTCTCAAAATAATTTACTTTGTGACTTTTGATTCTCAAATATTCTCGCTCATATTCTGATTTAAAATGGAAGATTCATCAAGAGCCATCGAAGACCAAAAATTGTTGTTGTCTCGTGTTCAGAGAATTATTTCTGATTTTGAGAAATCGCGGCGTATGTCAAAGCTATCTGGATAAAATCGAAGAATTACAAAGAGCTTTTGAAGAGAATCATGAGCAACTTTTCGATTTATTCCGAGATAGAGCACTCAATATTTCTGATGTTCCATATTTCAATGATGATGTGCATCATCAATTCTGCCGAACGTTTCTCAAGGGTAAGGGAAAATTACTTGATTTTATGACTGATTCCCATACTCCAAACTCGCCTCATTTCCATTCCACCTTTCATGCATCTAATTCGCAACGAAACGAGACTATTTTACCCCAAGTTCGTCTTCCCAAAATTGATATCCCAACTTTCTCTGGGGATTATTTGAACTGGGTTTCTTATCGGGATATGTTCGTTTCGTTAGTTCATAGCAATCAAAGTTTGTCTAAAGTGCAGAAATATTATTTCCTGAAAAATTCGTGTCGTGATACTCCATTGTCTATTGTAAACGAATATCCTGCCTCTGAAGCGAGTTATGATTTGGCATGGGATGCCTTAGAAAAAAGGTATCATAACAAAAGAAAAATTTCTGATACTGTTTTGCGAAAATTATTGAATATTCCCAAATCGAATGGCTCTTGTGAGAGCATAAAAACTCTTTATGACTCCACTAGGAATTGTATGGCTCAATTAACAGCGTTAGAAGTGGACTGTTCTAACTGGGATCCACTTCTTATTCATATTACTGTTAGTAAGTTGGATCTTCAGACTTGTAAAGAGTGGGAGCAATCGTTGAAAGCAACTACCGAAATTCCAAAAATGACAGTTCTATACAATTTCCTTGAAACCACTTTCCGGACTCTAGAGTCGATATCTGAGTACACAGAATATGTTACAAAATCACCAGTTAAACCAAATCCTTCGAAATCTTTCCACTCACAACGTACATCTCAGAATCGACGTGTCAATATGGCGTCGGTTAATGATGCAAATTGCCCCTGTTGTGGTAAACGTCATTTTCTATACAAGTGCTTTAAATTTGCTGCAATGTCCTCTGCTCGAAGCGCGATTTAATCAATTCCAAAAGAATTTGCAGAAATTGTTTAAATGTTGGCCATTGTTCTAAGGACTGTAGAGTTACCAGTCGTTGCAAATCATGCAACTTAGCCCATCATACAATAATGCATAATGATTATGCTGTTCACAACAATGGGAATACTTCTACTAATTCTGATAATCGAAATAATAATGTGGCTTCAACTTCTTCCTCTGCTGTTGAGAATTCCACTGTTAATTTATCTTTGCTGAACACAACTGTGATGCCTCATGTGTTGTTGGCTACAATTCGTGTCATTGTGAGAAACGAATTTGGCAATTTCAAATTGAGAGCGATTCTTGATCAAGGAGCTCAAGCGACTTTGATAACTGAAAGTGCTGCTCAACTTCTGAGACTTCCAAAATATAGAACTTTTGCTAGAATTACTGGAGTATGTGGAGAAACTGTTTCTGTGAAACAATTTGTAAAATTCAATCTCGCCTCTCATTACGAACCTGGGTTTGAATTGAGAACTTAAGCCTATGTTATGTCTTCATTGAATAATTATTGCGCTGGTCCAGTGGACAGAAAGAAATTGCCCTCTTTGGAGGAATTTACTTTGGCGGATCCACATTTTGATAAGAATGATCCCATAGATTTGCTAATTGGAGGCGATTTATATGGCGATATTCTTCTTCCTCAACAAAAGAAGTTTGCTAAAGGCATTTTCCTTCAATTGACCCATTTCGGATGGATAGTTTCAGGCCCAACGGCAGAAGTATCTTACGCTCACACCGTCAATGTTAATTTGTGTTCTCTGTATACTCAATTAAAAGCCTTTTGGGAACAAGAAGAGCTCACTGAGTCCAGAAAATTAACCCCTGAAGAAGTAGCGTGTGAAGCATACTTTAAAGCAAATTGTTCTCGTGGTTCGGATGGAAGATACAAAGTTGCATTACCTTTCAAGTCTCAAATTCTTGGCAACTTTCCTCCGAAATTCTGTCATACTGACTTCTGCGCCTTGAAACGATTGAAGCAAGTTGAAAGCAAGTTTGTCAACAATTCAACCTATGCCTCGGAGTATCGAAAATTCATGGAAGAATACGAATCCCTTCTTCATATGACAAAAATTGGCACTTATCCTGATTCTATTGAACCTAATGGTTATTTTCTGCCTCATCACGGCGTTGTACGCGAATCCAGTTCCACTACGAAGTTGCGCGTTGTTTTTGATGGAAGTAGCAAGCGACCTCCTTACACATCTTTGAATGATGAACTGTTTCCTGGTCCTGCACTTCAAAATGATTTACCCGCAATCATCAACAGATGGCGTCGTTTCAAAATTGGATTCCGATCAGATCTGGAAAAGATGTTCCGACAAATTCGAGTAGTTGATAATCAGCAACATTATCAACAAATTCTATGGCGAAGTTCCGATTCTCTGATTTCTGTATACAAACTTAAAACTGTTACATATGGCACATTTTCTGCACCTTACCTCTCTATTAGAGTCTTGCATCAGTTGGCTGCTGATGAAAAGGAAACTTATCCAGAAGCTTGTAAAATCTTGATGACCGACACATATGTCGATGATATTATTTCTGGAGCTGACACAGAGTCAGAAGCTATTTTCCTACAAACACAACTTGTTGAATTACTTTCTGCTGGAGGCTTTAATCTACGCAAGTGGACGTCTAATTCGCAAGAACTTATGGCAAATATTCCTGAAGATTTTCGTGAAATTTCGAATATTTTCAATTTGAATGAGCAAAATGTTGTCAAGGCACTTGGATTAGGTTGGAATACTAATCAAGATGCATTTTCGTTCCAAGTTTGCTTTCCAATCAATGAAAAAGTCACTAAAGCCAGTCTATTATCCGATGCTGCTAAACTGTATGACCCATTGGGGTGGCTAGCGCCTGTTACGATCCAAGCGAAGATCCATTTCCAAAAACTATGGCTAGAAGGCATTGATTGGAAAGATGAAGTTTCCTCAGCCATGAAATCTAAATGGCATTCTTACCTCAAAGACTTGAAAAATATCGAAAAGATTTCAATACCTCGCTGGATTGGCAGTTATAGAGAATGTTCTATTGAATTGCATGGTTTCTGTGACGCATCTACGTCAGCCTTTGCTGCTGCGGTATATGTTAAAGTTCTGAATTCAAACGGAGAAGGCGTTGTAAACTTGCTACAATCAAAAACTAAAGTTGCTCCGTTAAAAGTTTTGTCGATCCCGAAATTGGAGTTGTGTGGAGCAAAACTTTTAGCGAAACTCATGCACAAAATTCAGAATATGCTCGATCTTAATATTTCTGATTCTTACTATTGGACTGATAGCATTACTGTTCTATGTTGGCTCAGTGGAGAATCTTCAAGATGGAATGTTTTCGTTGGAAATAGAGTAAGCGAAGTCCAACAACATTCCCATATTTCTCAATGGCGCTATGTTTCTACTCACGATAACCCTGCTGACTGTGCTTCCCGTGGTATTACGTCAACTGAGTTGGTACAACATCCGCTTTGGTGGTCTGGTCCTCTCTGGCTTGCTCAGTCTCCATCTCTTTGGCCCAAGCAGCCAGAAAATTCCTATGAAACTAATCTCGAAATGAGAAAATCTGTTTTACAAGCAAACTCTGCTACAGTCTCGCAGTATCCGAACTTATTAACTGCATATTCATCGTTAACTAAACTGGTTCGAGTCACCGCTTACATATTGCGATTCCTGCAATACAAACCTGATTCGAAATTACGATTTTCCGGCTTTCTCAGAGCGACAGAATTGAATAAAGTTTTACAAAAACTGGTTAAAATTTCCCAAGATGTTGATTTTCCAGAAGAAATACAACAATTACAGAAAGGAAAATCAATTCACCCAAGCAGCAGAATTGCTCAGCTATGTCCTTTCCTAGACGATGATGGCGTACTACGAGTTGGAGGGCGCTTACAAAAAGCTAAGTTTCAATATGACTTCAAACATCCTATGCTTTTGTCAAAAAATCTTTTCAGATGCTCATCAGAAAACTCTTCATGGCGGCCTCATTCAAATGCAAGCTTATGTGTCTCGAAAGTTCTGGATACTTTCTTCCCGCAACCTGGCAAAACGAGTGCAGCGTCAATGCATCACCTGTTTCAAATGCAAGGCCAAATCACTTCAACAAATTATGGGCAACCTTCCTTCAGTTCGACTTCAACCAACTAGACCATTCAAGCACAGTGGTGTTGATTACGCTGGCCCAATTACCGTTCCGTTCACTTCAACAAATTATGGGCAACCTTCCTTCAGTTCGACTTCAACCAACTAGACCATTCAAGCACAGTGGTGTTGATTACGCTGGCCCAATTACCGTTCCGTTCCGATTTGTACTCCGACTGTGGTACGAACTTTATTGGCTCCAACAAAGAATTGAAAATTTTACATCGAAGAAGCATCGAATCTCTACCAGATGAACTTGCAAATCTTCTTGCTAACAATGGCACAGACTGGCACTTCATACCGCCTGCTTCGCCAAACTTTGGAGGTCTATGGGAAGCGGGAGTCAAATCGACTAAACATCACCTGAAGTGAATTATGAATCATCGAATTCTAACGTTCGAAGAATTGTCAACTTTACTGGCCCAAATAGAAGGATGTCTCAATTCCAGACCGCTTTGCCCGATGTCGTCAGATCCTTCCGATTTTGAAGCTCTAACTCCAGCACATTTTCTCGTTGGAGAGCCAATATTGTCTGTTCCAGAAGAAGACCTACTTGATTGTTCTATAGACAGACTTTCCCGCTGGAAAGTAGTTCAGTTGCTGAAACAACAATTCTGGAAACGCTGGTCTACTGAATATGTCAACCGACTTCAATCTCGTCCGAAATGGTTGAAGTCCCAGAAAAACGTTGAAGTTGGTGATTTGGTCCTCGTATTTGATGAACGTCTTCCTCCTGGTCAATGGCCACTTGCTCGCATTACTGAAACTCATCCTGGTACTGATGGCCGGGTAAGAGTTGTTTCCTTAAAATCTAATGGCAAAATCTATAAACGGCCAGTATCGAAAATTGCTCTTCTGCCCATTCAAGAAGACTTCAATTCCTCAAAGGGCCATGAAGAGAGTTTCTATGAGCAGGATAATTTGGAAACTGAATGAAACAACTCGTATTATCATCTTTACTTTGCATCACCATTTTATCATAATCATCAATGTTTCACCTTTACACAACATCATCTTGTATACATCAACATCTCTGAACCTACATCTCAACAAAATGCTGTGTCAAGAACAGTCGTTCTTTGTGCGGGGGAATGTTGGAGAACAAATATTTATTTATTATTATAGTTTAGTTATTATTTATTTTTCCCACACAAAAATATCTAATTTCTATTTTTCTTTAATTTGTTTCAATTTCTATAACTGGCATCACTAATTAAATTTCTATAACTGACATCCCTAATTACTTGTAAATCATAATTTTTGCCTATTCCCTTTTTAATCGAGTCCTACCGAAATTGTTTTCAAGGCCATCAAACGTATCAACAGTAGTTGGACTTTGATCTCTGCTTACTTGCTCACTGTCTCTATTGAGTAGTGTTGTTGTTGTTACTGTGTCGCTTGCATTTCTTTTCTAATGCTTGTATGTACATCAAGCAACAAATCAGCGATTATTTACAATGTAAATTTTACATCATAGTGGTAGCGACGCAAGCAGAGAAAATATGTAAACAAGAAGATTCTGTCTAGTTATAATTATGCTTTTTTTCTTATGATTAGTTACGTTTAACTCTGCCTTACTGCAAAATCATACCGATCGATCGTCGACTTAAATATTTTCTGCCGCGCTGCAACAACAAAATAGTCTAACTCGAATATTTAATAATTAATTTAAAAGAAGCTTAAATCGCAGTTTATTATAATTGTTTAATTTAAACATTTTAATAATAATTAATATAATTATAAGTGTCCCATCGGGAGCGTTTTATTAAAAAATTATATTCAATTATAATTTTCCAAAAACAATAAAATTGCCCCCAAATAAACATTGGACTTTTTAAGAAGAAAACTTTCTTGTGTTTTATTTTGCTTGGGATCAAACTGCCCAATTCTCCTACAGAGGCTATACCTAAACATGGACCAGGTCCATTGGGCCTATATTGACAATTTTTGGTGAAGAAGAACTGTGACCCCTAAAAACATCAAATGTCAAATTACAGTCATTTGGGTTTAAATTGTACCGAACAGCAGTTTGTAAAAGTTTGTACAAATTTTTGGGTTATCGAATTTTTAGGTTAAAGCCAATAAAGAAGCTACCGGCGCACAGTGGTTCAGAATCGTTTTTTCATGGTCAAAATTAGTATCTTTTTGTTCGACAGATAATACAATCAGGGGAATCAAACATGATCAAATTAGGTCTAGTAGTTGCAAAGGAATTTAAGGTCAAAATTAATATTTTGAGTTTTTTTCATATTTTGCATCAAAATGTGAGTGTTTTTTATATGTTCCAATCTATTAAAAATAGGTAAAAAAAACTTTTTAAGTTAAACGGTTTTATGTTAAACATACATTGCAATGTTTAAGATAAATGTACTAAAAACCAAAAAATAATAAAATAGATACAGTCGTGGGAATTATAAACATATGCATAGACTAGACTAAAATAAAACCGTGGGGCACGTTAATTGTCTACAATCGTTGATTAAAATGTTTGTTTTGTAATGTTACACTATAATTAGGCAGTTGTTCAACCGACAACGATGGACGTGTGATAAGTAGGGCTAGAATGTGGAAACAAGCTAGCAAGCTCGATTATAAGCGAGTTTTAGGGTTTCATAGTGGTGAGCGAGTAGTACTTTGTCGATTAAAGACAAACTACGAGCAGTGAAACGCTTCCTCTCCAGGCAGCAGTGTGAATGTCTAACGATAAACTAGTTGAAACATCTCTTTTATTTACATGGTGTGTATAACTATTGGAATTTCCATGAGCAAGAAAATAGTAAGTAATTTCCTCACCGTCTGGGGGCCAACTGCCTAACGACGAATTAAACGATTCTTCTATCGCACATTAAGTCGATAATTTGTAGACAATTGACGTGCCCCACGGTTTTATTTTAGTTTATTAGTTTAGTTTATTGCAGTCCAACTCCTCTATACGTAGTCCATGCAAAGATCTTACTCTACTAAGAGCCACGTAGGCTTGACCTTCTTCAAACAGTTTCGCACCTAAGTATACGACTGCGTGATCCACAGTGCTGCCCTGCATTTTATGTATTATAGAAGCCCATGATAGTATTAAAGGCAACACACATCTGTGTGTATCGCTCCCGTTGTTTTGTTAACCTGGCTTCATATTCTTCAGGCGTTTCTGATGCTATCATCTGTGTGTACCGCTCACGTTGCTTTGTTAACCTGGCTTCATATTCTTCAGGCGTTTCTGACGCCGTCATTTGTGTATATCGCTGACGTCGCTTTTTTAACCTGGCCTCATATTGCTCAGGTGTTTTTGACGCTAATTGTTCCCGTCGTTTCTGTAATCGACTATTTCTATTACCTTCACTTTCTTTACGAGTAATGGACATTTAAACGGTCGACCCCCCAGAGGTCCAATAAAGGGGCAAGGCTATGTACAACAACATTTTTAGCCACCCTAACTCCACACAGTCCTCAACACGATAAAAAATCTTGACTTGGGTGGTGGATTCAGGCTGGATTAATCAGATACCTAAATTACAGATTCAATTTCTAAATTTCTACGCCATTTAGTGGCTGCGCCCATCTTAAATATTGAGGTTGTATAGTGCACTGTATTCTTCTTGTCAACCCCTTTTATTTGATACCCATATTGGTGGGATTGATAAAAAATTGTTATCAGCCATTTGGTAGCGGCGGCCATCTTAGATTTCAATTTTGCATTGTAAATTGTATTCTACTTCTTGAGACCTTTCATTTGATACCCATGTTGATGGGATTGATAAAACCTAAGTTATCCGCCATTTTGAAGAGGCCGCCATATTGGATTTAAATTTTTTATAGTATATTGTATTCTGCTTGTTGAGCCCTTTCATTTGATACCCATATTGATGGGATTGATAAAACCTACGTTGTCCGCCACTTTGTAGCGGCGGCCATCATGAATTTATAATTACAATGAATATTGTATTGTCACCAAAATTTCAGATTAATCGGTTGACAGGAAGAGGGTGACATTTGAATTTCTAAATTTGACCCAAGAATAAATAATAAATAAAACAAACGGGGTGAGCTAAATAAAACCATTTAAAAAGATCAAACCCCAATGAATAAACTATAAAAATACAAAACATAGCCAAACGATTTTTTTTATTTTTTTAATTTTAATACTTTTTTTCAAAAACTCATTTATTTCACAAATATTCATTTGTGCAAAAAATCTATAATTCATATGGAAAACGGTAAGAAAAATTTTACCCATATGATTTCAATACATTAAAAAAGTACCCGAGGAAAAAAATAGCTCAATTCGTGTAAACGCTACGGCAATTTATTAAAACTGTTATTAAATGACGGAATCCTACCTACCTAAAAACAATGAACACAATATCTCTCATAATGTTCAAAAATTACGTATTTTCCAAAATTCCGATATTTTGGTCTAATTTTTTGGTATCCTTAGCTTCAATATGTTAACTATCGAATTTCAAATAGAAATTAACAAACGATGACGCAAAAATGTGGTTTTGGGCAGGAAAATCGATTCCTGAACCATTGTGCGACGCAGATCGTCTCAAGGGTATAATTGTATGCCATATGTTTCGTCATCGTGCTGTAGAAACTAATGGCAACAGTGGGTTTCAAAGTGTTGCCACTTATGGTGATATGAACATTGAAGAAAATCCCATTGGTAAGAAATATCCAACAAACAGAAAATGGAAACACCATGTAGTTCGTCGATTGAAGAGAGATCAACGTCCTAGCTGGTTCCTAAAGGTTTTGGGATGCCATCACCTAGAAATATTCGAAAGTTATCATAATTCTTTGTATTTCTATCATTAGTTAGAACTTAGAATGTCTTTAGCAGTGTAGGTTTAAGACCGGAAGAAAGTTATGTTTTGTATGTAAACTGTTTTCTATAACTGGAGTCAGATAGATCAGTAGTCAACCAAGCTAGAAAGTGCTCAAGGACTGACCAGTTCTAACTTTTAAAATATTAGGATCTTTTAAGACCGGGGGTATGTACAGTTTTGTAGACAAACTGTGAGTTTTATTATAAGATAAAACATAGGTCATTTTTTAAAGTAGAATATATAAAGTGCATGTCGAATGAAAGTGGTTTCACTTTTTAATACGGTGTTGGTCTTAAATACAATTCATGAAGGAAAACCTTCTTAGATTGGTACATGTGTATGCATTGAGAAATGATTCTAGACTGGACACTAGGTTGACTTGATAAGAAAAAGCTTCAAAAATAATTCATATCTGCAAATGTGCTATCATGTATGAAAAGAAGTTATCAAACTCAGTCTTGGTCTTCTACATTTACATATTTTTGGCTATAAAACTACTTTTCACATGTCGTCTAGAGTTTCTTTTATTTTTCTTGAATCTCCTCCGCAAATTTATCTACATTCAAATTAAAGGTTACCTATTTAGGAAGATTACCGGGTTGTTCATATACATTCCGGTTCATCTGAATAGAACCAACCAATATTTGAATACAAATACCATAATATCTGACGATAGGAGAGGAATTGTGAATTATATTTTTGTGGACATGTAGAGTATATAGTAGCCGATATATTCAATATCTAACATGTTTCAAATATGCGTTATAACGGTACTTTTTACTCGCTTTCTGAAAATATGTCAAAATATTAGCATTTTTAATGGTTCACCAGGATAGAACCACTCCAGAACCGCTCCATGTCACCATTAAGTCCTTGGAATTTGAAGAGATTTTAAGACATTTGATGTGAAGAAACAACTTAGCGATAGGGGAAGGCAGACGTTAATTTTTTCGAAAGGAAATTCTTTAATATTGATGGTTATGGTGTTCACGCATCTTTTACTCATTGTATAAGTACCGAAAAAATATTTCTGATCCGTTACTACACAAGAAAGAGCCCCTATGTTTCTGTGCTTTTCATGCTACGCGATATCATCTAAATCAAAGCTCTTGATGTCGACATGAAGCGTTGGGCGGTGGGATTTTTTTTATTTTTTTTGGACCTGTAGATGTCCACAGCCAACCAAACTGAGTGAAACCCATCGTTTTGCATTCACTTTCCTGAGATAAAATTTCAGTAGTGCGATTCTGTAACTCCTTAACGACAGAATTAACGACGAATGTCGGTAGTTAACGATAATTTTCGGTAAGTGCTATTCTGTATACCAATTTTAACGATTTTTGTCGGTAAATTTTTTTGTTAATTACCGAAAATTATTGTTAAGTTAACAACCAAAAATAAGTAGTTGTTAAGTCTTAACGACAGTACATTATTGCAATATTTTGCTGAATTCTTTTAACAATGGCGTTTTATATGAACATATGCTATGTCAATAAAGACGGTACACAAGGTAAATTCCGCCTTATTGAGAAAAATCTTCTTAAGGCATTTACATAAGGGTTAACTATGTAGGATACCAGGGGAAGCTTCGCCACTGTTGTGCTTTCGGCGGCGGCGATTTTATTGAAGCTGCATAAAGATCACCAAAGAGAAAGTTGTAGATCTTCGATTAACTCATAACTTTCCCTTGGAGGATCTACATGTAGCATCAATTAAATCGGCGCAGACGAAAGCGCAACTGTGGCGAAGCTGCCCCATGCTACCCTTTCCTTATTATTAAAGAGACAAATCTTCAAAAGAACTCAAGGCTATACCAATCCCCTTAATACTATTTTTCTACGAGGCCAAAACGTGTATGGTGTTCCTACAACCTACTTTGTTCTGTGGTAATATTATAAATTTAAACTCAGCATCACTTATAATAAGAATGCTAAAAATGTCGTATATGTTCGGATTTCCGAACTTTTTATACACTACGCTATGAGAAATTCCATTTGATGTGGGCGTGAATTGAATATGTGAATATATAAACTCAAATGACGGTAACGTGGATCCACGTACATCATTGTAGGGGTTTAAGTCATGTCAAATTTCAAAGCTAAATATTCATATGGCAAAAATAACTCTTCGTTTTATTGCGGTGTTAAACATTTATTTATCTGTACATTCATAAAAATACAATTAACTTCAAAGTGACCTTTTGACCAATGATTCTGATTACACTGTCCTGCCCACTTCTAACTTATAATGCCTTCCGAGCTAATATGTGGATGCGAATGACACGTTTATTCATATCCTGGAATAAAACCACGAAAATCTATGAGATTTATTTACCTCCTAGAAGTACATACATACACACTTGACGCTTTAGAAGTTGAAAGTAGACTTGTGTTACGCATTGTTGGAATACTTGCAGATACTTATGTTAGGCGCATTTCTTCAAAAAGCGTACCTTTCTTCCTCCCTTACGCGATTTGTGCCTGTATTTGCGAAGAAACAATATTTTTAATTCAAAAATACATTAATAAATATCAAAATATAATATTTGACAATTTGTCTTTCTATCGATATTCGTCGGTATGTGCTAACGATTTCTACAATCGTTAACATAAAGTTACTGAATAGCACATTCGTTAACTCAACCGAATATTTTTATTAACTACCGATGTCGGTTCGTTATTAAAAAAAGTTACAGAATCGCACTACAGTTATTGGATTGTAATGCTAGAAATTTGAGTTATCTTTACCATATTTCCTCTGTTTCGGACTTATAAACGTATCAAATGTGACTTTTTTGTAATTTTATTGTAGTCTTGAAAATTTTAAACACAATTCAGTATAAAATTTTGACTTTATAAATTGTTTGTACCGATTTCTTCATAAGAATATTTTTTGGAGCTCTAAGCAACGATGTTCATCAAATTCCAAGACCCTAATACACATTTTTTGCACAATAGTTGTTGGCAATCAACACTCACTGCCTTTATTTATAATTATTAATAGCTTTTAGTAAAAGTTTACCACATCTGACAAAGGATTTGTGTAAATTCTTAAGGTGGTTCTATCCTGGTGAACCATTAAAAAATGATAAAATGTTGACATATTTTCATAAAGCGAGTAAAAAGTACCGTTATAACGAATATGTGAAAAATGTTAGGTATTGAAAATATCGGCTACTATATACTCTACATGTCCACAAAAATATAATTTACAGTTCCTCTCCTATCGTCAGATATAACGGTTTTTGTAGGCAAATGTTGGTTGGTTCTATTCAGATGAACCGGAGTGTATGTAAATCTTGGTGCTTCTTAAACGGAAATGGAGTCCAAATAAACCACTTTAATTTATATCTGTTTTAATAATATACCTATGTAAATCACGTAATTATAAAAATCATTTTGTCCGCATGTGATTTTCATGCAAAAACCATATCTTTAAAATTGTATGTATTTTTGAAATTTATTTTGGTAGGCAAAAACCTATAAAGCATGTTTCTGATTAGTCCAAACTTTAATAATAATAATTGTTCCACAAACATCCCAGATGGGACAAGGGAGACTTCTCTCATATCAATGAGTGCACGCCGATTCATATTAGCTCAATGACATGGGACCTACTTTTTATTGCCGAGTCCGAACGGCGTGTCTTACGACACCACTTGTAGAGAAGTTTTTCTAGGCTTAAATACTCAGGAAATGTCGCCAGCATTACTGAGGGGGAATTTTTGCCACCGTTGAAAATTTGATGTTGCTTGGCCTGGGATTCGAACCGCAGACCTTCTGAGTGCAAGGCGGACGTGCTAACCATTGCACCACGGTGGCCCCAGTCCAAACTTTGCACATCGTATTATTTCATCTAGTCATGTATCAGGCTGGAATATGGACTACTTCGGTCTCGTCCTTCAGGAAGTGTAGTTTAACAGCTCATCTTGGATAGTTTTGAAAATTTTTTCTAAAAAGCTCTTCTCTTAATTCATAAAGCCTCGAATTATGTCCGAATATTGACTACATCGGACCACTATTTCGGGAATCTCCACAAACTTAAAAAGAGTGCAGTTTAAGAACTCGACTGTATCGTTTTTAAATTTTTGGCAACATGTTCTGTACTCGCCCCTACTTAATAAGGTACAATTTTTTCTCTACAAGATTGACTTTTACGATATCTTCGTAGTTTTTACCGTTATTAAGTGGTGTGCAAATGCTTGTTTTTTCGTAATATTTATATTTTTTTTTTACATACAAATTAACTGTTTTCTAGGATCCAGTGGAGCAGCTGCCCCTCCCTATCTATTCCTGGCTACGCCCATGCCCATTTCGATAGAACTTGCGGTTTCCAAGCAAAATTGTGAAAACTCAAAAAACCCTTAAAAATGTCAACTTGAATAGCGATTTATTTGAAAAGCGCTCCGGCGAAAAAAAATATATACAAGATATCAGTAAATATATTTCAAGAAATTCAAAGAAATTCAGGGAAACAACCAATTTTAAATTTAAGGAAACATTAACCTACAAAAATATACTTTAGGTCTCGATTTTAAGAACGCTTAGGTATATGCGTTTTGAAGTCTATCCTATCGACTTCAAGAGCAAACGTATTGTCATTTTATATTGGCAATTATTTACACATGTATGTATGACTAATAATTTTAAAGTAAAAATAAAATTAAAAATATAACTGACTTATCTTGCTTTTGAATTATGTGCTGATGACTTTCTCACTGGCCGAGACATCAAGGAATAAGCTTCTCGTTCCAAATTTCGACCCAATTTCATATTACCGTATTGACGACCAATTTCCAAGTTTTCTTGAACATCAATTAAAATATTGTGATCGGATAAACTACTTGCGCCACATACAGAAGAACTATCACGTAAACGGCTACCCATTGAATCTTCAGAAAATTCAACCACTTTTCCATTACATGGTGTACCAATTCTGGCTTGCGTTTCTTCTTTACTACACAATTTGGCAAAATAACGTTTGCGCTCTCTGGCAGATTCATAATTACAACAAGGATCGTGTTCAGCCAAGTCACGTTCGCTCTCCAAATTATTCTTTATAATTTTTTGACAAACTGTACCAGGAATATCTTGAGGAAACACAGATGTTTTGCGACAATTTTCTAATATCCAGCGAATTTCATCTTTACATGCCAATACCTTCATAGCATTGAAAGGCAAGGGACGTTGTGTTATTACACCAGTTGTGGGATTGTAAAGACCCTCTTCAGTATCAAAGCAATTTTCGGGTACATTTCTGAATGGTTCCCTGGGTGTCAATATTGAATATGGTCCTACAGGTGGCAAACTTTCGGCTTGCTCGACAGCGTAACGGCGATCATTTGGACAACAATATTTCCAAAATGAAAAATCACCAGATTCTTTACCAAACTTGGCGTTGACATGTAAACCATCGTCAAACCACATATCTTCTATTTCGTCTAACAAACCATCAAGAAAAGTGCCTTTAAAGTTAAAGTTGTAGGGATCAGCTAAATGCAGAGTTCCATAACCATTGAAATGACCACGACTGAAGTATCCCCTGTACTCACTACCATCGGGATAGGTATAGGTGCCATAGCCATCAGGACATTGTAGAGCCTTTTGCCATACTCCCTGATATCGACTGCCTGTTGGCAAAAGTTGCTCTGTGGTATTATTTTGTTGAAAGTTCAGTGCAAAATCTTCTGCGCGGTTGGTTTTATTTAAATTTTTAATATCATTCTGCAAATTCTTGTTATGGGATTCTTCTGTTTTAGTTAAATTTTCTTCCATATACGGTAAGATTGTGATTTTATTTTCAGATTTTTGCTCTTGAGAAGTTTCTTGGGGAATTGTGACTTGAGAGATTTGTTTGCTGACAATTGTTTCTCTTGAGTAAATTTCTTCAACAATTTGTATTACTATTTGCGGTATGTGGAAGTATTCCTGATGATTTGGGCTTTCTTTTTCAAAATTAATTGGATCGGCAATACCTATGTGGTTGTCTTGTGATATTTGATTTACCAACAAGTTGTGACTTTTCTCATGTTTTGAAGACATTACTTCTTTATTAGTTTCTTCATAGCTTATTTCAGGAGATTTAATTTTAAACACGTTTTCTTCACTTTGAATATCCTTCGGAGACAGACTAGCATGTAATCCTCCTGTGTAAATATCAGTTTCTGTTTCATCTTCCACTAACATGCTTGTTTGACGATTTTCAGATTCATCATACGGAGATTTTTCCAAAATATGTTTGTCGTCTTTAGCTTCAGTCGATTCTATGACACTCAAATGAAGCTTTACTGATTCTTTACTATTGCCTTCCATGGCAGTATATCCTTCATCAATGGCCTTAATTTGTTCAAGTTGTTCGGTTTTAATTTCAACATTATCATTGATCGAATTACGTTCTCTCGCGACATCTGCACTTGCCTCTTCTACCAAAAATGTTTTATCCATTCTTTTTAATTGAAGCTTTCTCCTTTCCGACCTACGTTCTGGCCAAACCACCAATTTGATAATAAAAAGTGAATTACTCAAAAAATTACAAAGCCTTCCTCTGAAATTTCTTTATTTGTTCTGTTTTGCACCACACAACGTCAAGCAATAGACAAATAAAATTTTTTATTGTAAAAATTTTCAATGTACACATTTTCCATTGTCTGTATGCCATACACGTTTGTTTCAATGGAAATTTCAAAGTAGATTTTCATGTTAAGGTGTTGTCCACAATATTCTTCAACGGTCATGACGTGTCGACATTTGTCGGAAACACCTTTAAAATTCTGAAAAGGCTTAAGGCACAACATGCTTTACGGAATTTTTAATACACACATCAAATAACTTTAATACGAATCTTCAACACAACACACGGGCTGAAAAGTCACAACGAGTTTGTCGGTATTTATAAATTCTGACAATTTGATTTAAGACAACTAAAAAGTTTTTAAGTCCTGGCCGGGTCGAATTTTTTATAGACTCCACCATAAAATAGTCTTAAGTAAATTGGAATAATTAGTTTCCTTTCACAATTTTAGGTGGACAAATTTTTCGACTGCGGATGCCCCAAATGCTTAAATTATCTAATCTAATCTAAAAAATATGTTCAGCCAGGTGCAAGGTACCACATACGGGGCTATATCAAAGTGTGGACTTATCTTTACAATTTTTGGTGGAAACGTTTTACGACTGTAGGGAATCTCAAAAGTCAAATTACGGGTTGACCCGTGATATAGCTACATTTCCTCAAAAAATACCGAAAGGTACGGTTATGTGGGGGCTATACCAAAACATGGACCTATATTTACGATTTTTGGTGGAGAAGTTTCGTAACAACTGAGAATCTTAAATGTCAAATTACAGCTAGTTCGGTTAAAAAATGTAGCTAAAATCCTCAAAATAC